>NC_047661.1:117897032-118154532 GCF_011762505.2 Arvicanthis niloticus
CTTCTTATTGTGATGACATTAATTCAAATTGGCCTCAGTACATATGTACAAGCATGTGTCACAAGAGTCACAGCTAAGCATCTTCAAAGCAGACATGTTGTCTCTGCTATACAAAGAATTCCATCCTTACCTGAGCAAATAAATCTCTTCAGGGAAGGATAATTTGGGGGATGAGAGGTCCAAGATCAAAGTATATCATTAGCTACTTTCATATATGCTATGATTTTATAGATTTTAATTATTCCACTATCAAAGAGTAGAGACATTCTTTAGGGAAAAGTCATAATGACTATATTTAGGATTCTCTAGAACATAAGTATTAAAACCAGGTTTTAAAGACATTTCTCTTAAAATGGATTGAAAAGGAAACCTTCAGAGGGTAAGGTTTAGACATTTCATATCTGGAGGAGAGCAGACGCTTGCTTCCATCTCTTTGTGCCTCTGTTGAGGACCTAGCAGCTGTGATTCTGGGTCCTTCATACCTCCATAGCCACAGGACAAAGAGAGCTTATAAGGATGATGTTCTGCCCCAGAATCCATACACATCCCTATAGTCTGTTCTCTGGAGCTAATCAGTGTAGAAGAATCAATGTTGGAGAATATGATAGACAAAGTAGAAAAGGTTTACTTCTTCCCAATCTTCAAGATGAACATGAATCTGAGCTGAGTAATGGCTCTGGAAGAGTAATCCGTTCAAAGATAGATGCTGGTGTAAGTTCAAGGTCGTGGTGGCAAAGGAGGATTACAGAAACACAATGCAGGTGGAATTAGACTTGAGATACCTTTTCTGAGAAGCTTTGTAAATCAGAACATCCTTGTTCAAATCAGTCATTTGTAAAGATGATAAGGGCCAATGAGCATCTTATTTTATAGATCCAAAAGAAAAATATTTTTATTATTATTCTCAAGATAATAAAACTGGTTTTGCCTTCTGAGTGCCTCGTGGGACCAACTATCTTATTCCTTTAGTTTTGTATTGCTTTTGTATTTTTAAAGCAAACTGAGCTGACATTGAATGAAAACCTTATAACTCTTTGTCTATACAACAAAATACTGTTTTTCTGCCCCAAGAGATCCGATTATGTCATCTTTGCTTACACTGACCACTTTGACAGCCACTCAATAACTTTTTGATGGAATTGGGAGTATGAGGAATACACTTATTACAACCAATACTAATTTATGGTCATATAGGCTAAATAAGCCATATGAAGTCATAAATGTTTCCAAAAATCTGACACTTAAGCTCGTTTGTTTAATGAGTGGAGATGGTCTGCATGTACATGGATGGAGTATCTCTTCAAACTAAGAGTGCAGTTATGGATCCTTTAGTCCTTTTGGCAAAATGGTCGCCCCTATTTTTTCTGCAACAGTCTTCAGAAAGTCCAGTGGGCTTGGCTGCTTCTTTTATTGATCTGTGGTGAGATATTAACAGGCTTATTCAACCAAAGGTATTTTCAGAGGCCTATTTAAGTGTGGCTGAGCTATCCTCAGGACAAATAGACACACTCCATAAACATACTAGCAGTCAAAGCCAAGGAGATGTAAGAGGTTACTTGCAAGTCTTCGGAATACTCAACTTTATATGAAGGAATCTGTGTCAGGAATTACTAGTTACCTAAATTGAAAGTCTCTGCCATATATCAGGACAGTCATGGTCAAACCCACTATTTGTTAAGCAGAAAACCAGGGAGTGTCCCGAGATACAATCAGCTGTCTACCAGCCATGTCATTTGTTATGGTACACCAGCTTTTTATATGTCATTTGGGAACCTGTGCTATGGCAGAATTATAAATTGCAGGTAATAGTACTGTAAGACCAATTTTAAACAAGCTTAAACCCATGCCATCTTTATATGCCAAAGGCCTAATGCCATGGAGCCTGATGACACCCAGCCATGGTGACTGTGAACTGTGGGCCGGTTGTCCTGATGGGCTGCCTAAGGGATGAGCTCTCTGCCTGTGACCTTCACTCAGCATGATGATGTGGCAACAACAAAGCATCATGATGAGCTCTATGCTGTGTTAAACCAGTTTTGAGATAGCATACAAAACAAATCCACAGCTAGTAGAAAATGCCTTTACCCTTCTTTGTGTTCCTAAAGTCATTAATGTCATCTGTAACTGAACATATACAGATTCAGATATATTTTTCTCCAGATTACTGGAAAAAAAGAGAAGCCAGTTGAACACATGACTTGCATTCTTTCTTTTACTTGTTCTTAGTCCTACTATGGGTATTGATACCCTCACTCTTAGGACAATGTATTTAGCCAAGTTGCAGGGAATATTATTACTGGGTGTTTAGTGTGTGTGTGTGTGTGTGTGTGTGTGTGTGTGTGTATGATGTTACAGTGTTGTGTGTATTAAGCTTAATGTTGAGCTGTAAGGAACCAGTAATCTTCCTCCTATTCTAAAGAAGAAAACCCATATTCATGAGAGAACAATCCTCAGCTTTCTGCTGAAAAAAGAGGCTGAGTCACCCTCCTGCTGTCTTCTTTGGACCAGTTCAACTTCAGAAGCATCAGGTTGAAATTTTATGCTTTGTCAGTTTTTCTTTTTTTAGCAAAACAACATGACCTTGGCTTCTCAGATATGGAACACTTCTTCCTTTGTTATGGAATTCTGTCTTGCTGTATCTTCTATGCAATTCCTTTTCTAATGACCCCAGTAACTGAAGAGTGCTCTCCAGCATTTTACTCATCGCCTTGCTGTGTGGTGGAGGTGAGGGATACCGGCTTTGGGTGTGCCTCTTTTCTCTCCCTGGTTGCCTCACCCAATTTTCCTGCAGTCCCCTTGGTTTGTAAATTGCCTGCATTTATTCTGTCAGCCAACATGTACAAATGTAAGAAAGAATTTTTAAACAGGTAATAAATTATATTTATAAGCAATAGAGGCTTTGTTTCTTTATAACACAGAGATGCTTTGTGTCCAGAAGTTATTGGGGATTCTTTTTCAGTAAGGCAAAAAATCTTTGTGTCTCGTATAAATGGTAATCACAACCTTCTTCGTGGAAGGGTAAAGTTCTAGAAGAATGCTTCTCCAGCAACATTACACATAGTAATCCCTGGGACACTGCTTTGACCCACCTTGAGAGGCTCTGGTTTCCTTTGTCTGGATGCACCAGGTGGATGTGGAAAAGCTTGCAGGGATATCAGTGAGCAATTTATACAGCAGCCCATTCCAGCCCCTGTATGAACATTTTCTGGAGCCTATTATAAAATGGTCATGTGCTACACTCAAAGATCTGATCTCCAATAGAGTTTGCAAAGAACGACAATAACAGGAAACAAAGGACAAGCCTCCTAAGGCAGCCCAGAGCTATCATGAATCCCAGAATATATGTCTACCTTAGTGCAGGACCTCAGTTACTCAGATGAGCAAGGAGAAAGTTGCCAGGTATGACATGGAAAGCCTCTGGAGATGAAAAGCAGAGTCAGCTCAATAACACATTGACTTGGAGAAATACTGTAAATTGACTGCCATCTGCCCTTGACCCTTTTGTTTATCTTGGCTAACCAACAAAGGTAAGCCAATGTGATGGAGAAAAGAACTTTTCCCTTCAGGACCCACACAGTGGTGACAAACTCAAGTATTTATTCAAGGGATAAAGAAGTAATGAAAATATAAGTAAAGGGGCCTTGCATGCATAGACACCATGGGATGTCTGTGGATAAAAGAATGAAAATTTGATTAAGAAGCAAATAAAGCCAGTTAGCCACAAAGCAAATACAACCCATGTTCCACATACAGTTTAGCCTCAGCCTCTTCCCTCTTTGAGATTTAGTAGCTCCAAGTTTCACTGATGTTGTCACCCACACTTTGGACAATATGCAAATGTTTTTCAAGGTCAAATCAGTGAACTCTCATCCCTAAAAGCACGTCTATGAGGCCATTAGAGTTCTGAGATTGACCTTGCCCTGAATCTATTCCTCACTGTCAGTTGATGGTAAGGAATCCTCCTCAGTCCCATAGACCTTCCAACTGCGTAAAAATATTAGAAGCTTGAGTAGGAATTACAGAGCCTATATAGTTCCCCTGAATGAGGAGACTTCCTTGTAGTTTGTACTTTGCTGCTATTTCCAATGAGAAAACAAACCTGCCACATAGAAATCGACGCACTGAAAAAGAAGAATCCATTTAGCTCCGGCAGATGTTGATACTTACCTTTGAGTCCTATGAAAAGTGTGGCCTGAGCCACAGCATGCAGAAGATGGAGAAGCAACTGTGGTTCTAACAGGAAATCTCCTCAGGCTTGAACTGCTGTTAGCTGCACACTCAGAAAAACTGTCAGAAAAGAAAAAGCTGGATTGGTAAGCAACTCTAGTTTTGCCATCATGAGCAGCTCCATGCTCTTACATTCATCCTAGCTTTTAAGAGCCTGGAAGGAGGGGTGGAAGAACATGCTCAAGGTATGGTTGAAATATTAGGGGCTCACCGATTATATATTTCTGAAGAGTTGAAAAGGGAAAAATGAGAGAACAGAGTTAAGCTCAACTAAATCATCTGAACCCCAAATATTGTGGTGTACTTTCTTGGCACAAGTGTAGGAGCTAAAATGCCAAAATGTCATGCCTTTCAATCATCGGTTACTATGATACAAACCTTTCTAACTGCCCAATGCAAAGAGTCTTGGGTTTCCTCTCTCTTTCCAATCTCAAATAGAGTCCTTCAGACACAAGCTTCCCAAGCTGTCTTCAAGATCCACACTCAATAAAAGAATGGCCTTGCTCCCACCCCCACCCCATTTTCTTTTTGTAGAGGGCTTTTTGGTTCCATGAAGGGTGCTTCTGAAACAAGAGTAAGTCTCATTCCCACACCCCAAAGAGCCCGATTCTCTCCTGTCATTCTGAGACTCCCTTGCTGTCACCCTTATCTCTTGCCCTTCAGATCATTAAGTCCTTCAAGTCCATCACTGAATCCAATCCTTACTCCGCTGACTTTCTACTCATCCTCTTATGGCATGTGGAGAATTTGCTTCTGTAATATTCGTGAAGCTGCCACCATACTGAGAATTTCAAAATACACAAGCACAAATCTCAAAACTTGGACTCTGGGTTTTTATCACTAACAATCGTGTCCACTAATCCAAGCCTACTACCTCAGATGACACCCTCTACCTCTTCTCAGTTTTGCTCCCCAAATCTGGATTTCAGTCACACCCCTCTCAGTAACCACTAGCACATTAAAGCACTATCACTGTTGGGACTCTGTCCTGTAATCTAGCTGTTGTTTATTAAGTATATCTTATGCTGTACTCTGAAAGCTCATGACACAGGGCATCAATAATAATTCTTCATTTTCTTGGCACACTGACTCCCATGACTGATTAAACCCTACGATATAGATGATGTGTGATTAAAAGAAAAACAATGCAACAAAAACAAGGGGCAGCAAGGGCTTGTTTAAATGCTAATAGAATAGCTGGTGCTTACAGTTGGCCAGTACACACTTCATTCCATCCTCTGAAACACCCCATGCAAGTGGTGTTACCGTTGGTCTAATCTTCATGTAGAAGAAAACAGACATGAAAAGTTCAGACCTATTATAACAGCACTGACATGGGAGTGAGCCTTGGTTCTCAAGCAGCAATGGGATCCAGTGGCCCACATTTAATATCAACACCCTCTACTGGTCCAGAGCATTGCCTCTAGCCAGTAGGCTGTATCTCCAAGTAAGCTCTTATTTTCCACAGTGAAACTTAACACTTTCTTCATTTCTCTCAAACCACAACCACTCACCCCCAGGAGATGACTTTGTTTCCTAAACAGAGAAAGTGGAAGAAACCAGTTCAAGCTCACCTCAGAATCCCTGTGCCCTGGGTTACCTGGTCTGCCTTCTGCCTCCTCCGAAGCTGCCCTTCCACATGAGGTCATTTCAAAGACAAAGAAAAGGCCCAACTCTGAGACAACAGTCACAGTTTTTGTATGGGAAGGATGACACCATTTTATTGTGGAAAATAAGAAAACAAAGTCATACACAATTTGTAACAAAAACAACTGTTTGTTCCCTAACCCTGAACAATTACAGTATATACAAATTCCATAAGGCACTGGTTCCCCAAAAGAACACAAATGAATCTTGTTTTGAAACAGACAGAAAAGAATCCCCCTCCCAAATATTACCAAATTTTCTCTTAAAATGTATGGCATTAGTTTCTGTAACAATTAGTTCTGTTAAATTATATCAGTTTTGATGTAGTCCCCTTCCTTTCAGCTCTTTATGGGACTGGGGTTTCTGAGATGGTGCAATCACCAAAACATGTTCAAGTTTTTTGTGAAAGTATTCTCACTGCCTTTCCATCCACAAACCAAGGAGTATGAGTCCAGACAGAAAACAAAACACTCCTGATGAATATGGTTGGCCTGAGGAACATGAAAGCCAGTCACTATTAGGTACTTGTGAGCCTGTATACACACCAATGGGAATGTGCCAACAAATTCCCTGGAAGTAAAATCCCAGCTTGTCTCCTAAAAAGCTTTCTGTTAGGGGAATATAAAGAACAGGAAATGGTGATGTTGGGTACTCTGTCTGAGTCATACATACTGTTTACTGCTCTTCATTTGTGAGTTCACAATGTACATGCTTCCATAAATAAATATTATGTTTCATTTAGGACTTTATTATCCATATTTTACTTTCTCATTGACATACTATAGTTGTGCCAGACTCCAGAATGAACATATTTACATATACATCTATATTTATATAATATATACACACATCAACCATAAACTTGGACATACAAAGCTTATCTAACAATTAATAATTTAGGATTCCATCAGGGGAGAGGAGTTAGAAGGAAAGCTTGCTCTTTGATAGAGTCCTGAGGGTAAGCAGCAGTCAATTATACTAATTTGCAGGAAGTTGAAGCAACGATAAAAGAAATGTATTTTCTGAGATGCTAGAAGTTTAAAGGTTAACATGGATTACCAGGAAGTCAACAGGTAGTCCTTAACAACAACTTAGTTGTATCAATTAGGTTTTTATAAGACAGAAATTATATTCATAAATAAATTATAAATTCTTATTGAAAATTCATTAATAACTGAGTGGATCTTTTAAAGGATCTCAATAATTTCAAGATTTTCATACTGAATAAATAAGGTTGATAATTAGCAAATAAGCAGTTGATTTTTCCCAAAGCAATAAAATGAACCATATAGATGAAATTTGAACACTTAAATTTCTCCCCGTTCTTCACAGGAACCCTAGAAATCTAGAACACTTTTATATCATCAACAACTTCATCACAAAACATTCTGATTAAAAGTTGCCCACTTTAAAATCTACCAATAAGAAAACACAGTTTGACCTAAAAGGTCCCCACAACATCACTTACACCTAAGAAAACCCCAGAAAATAAAAATCAAAACATACCCATTTAACCGGCAAAATGCTTACATCGGTGTTTGCAGATGGATCTGTCTAAGAGGCAATAAGGTTTTCCTCCCAGGCTCAGAGGACTGCCACACTTAGGCAGAAATATATGAAAAAAAAAAAAAAAACAAAAAAAAACTGTCTGTAGCAAAATATAATTTTAACAGAGAAAAGGCTCTTCGGTGGCTTAGCTTGGACTGGCCTCAATAAGAGCAAAATGTAATGACCATTAAATTAACAACTAGTTGTTTTTATCTTTACAAATTCAAGAGCTGAGAAAATCTATCTTAATGGGAAACTGAAGTGTGGCCCTGCAGTACCACACAGTGAATTAGAGCACAGAGGGGCGCATCTCTTTACAGTTTTCCTAACCTCCAGGTACAGCTCAAAGACATTGAGCACAAGGATTTTTTTTCCAGATGGACAGTCCACCAGCCGAACGTCTACTCCAGAGAAAGAGAAAAACATTTCCTCCTTTCTCATGCAGCTGACAATTTTTTCCTAAGGTCTCCATCTTTCAAGCACTCAGCAGTGAGATGCGTAGGAAAACACTGCCCCCTGGAGGATCCTGGAAGGAATGTCATTTTCTAAGGCAAAGAAAGTAAGTACTTTGACCTTTCTTAATAACCAGTAGGCAATTTCTAATCACATTATAGAAGAAACACAGTAAGGAACTACATGAATAAAGTTGAGAGGGTCATGTGCTATTTTACACTTTATTCAAGTCCTGTTTCTAAAAAATGGTGGTCGTATCAGTGATTTTGCACAGATAGTCAAAAAGACCTCACAGGACTGAATCACAAGATGTTTCTTGCGCGTTCTATCCTAGAGAAACAGAATAAATTAGTAGTGAAATGCACGAGAATAAATGAGCTGTATCTAAGGTATGAGGTGGCCATGTAGAAGTCCATGCCAGACCCATATCTATTCTAGAAGAAATCATAGCAGCCATGATGTTTGATGACCTCATCAGTTTTCCTCTGCTTATTTTTAAATTAAAGTTTAGTGACATTAACCCGACAGATCAGATGCTTCCTCTCTGTCTCTGAAGTTAGAGATTTAGAAAACATAACAACATAAAACTGTACATATCTGTACAAACTGTGATGTGCATACATCTTTCCTGTGCTGCTGTGATGGGTTCTTATGCACATAGAAGAAACACGCCTTCTATCTGCTGCTCCTTCAGCCTCTGCTCTGCTTCATTGGCATGCCTTCCTTATACTACAAGCCCAAATCACTTCCATTTTAAAGTCCCTTGTCTCTCTTTCTACCACACTCATGACAGTTTTATTTAATATGGATCTTCTGATTTACGAGAACAAAGGCAGGCACGTGTCGATTCTCTCATGAGAAAGCTTTGCTGGTGTTTTATGAAAGCAGGGGAGGAATTGCCTGAAAGAGCTGCCTCAAACACCAAGAAGCAAGAGTAGCTCTGAAGAACCCACCAACATATACTCTTATTAGTGACATAAACCCTTCATTTCTTCCACTCTGGCTGAAGCTGCAGGAGTATTCCAATCTGTGGTCCCAGGCAGGTGGAACTTGTATGTGTGCACAGGCACACTGCACTGGCAGCCCAGAGCAGAGCTGGCCCAAACAGTCTGAGGTGTCTCAAGCAGGGAAGCAAGTAAGTTGAACTCTAATTTACGTTCACAGGCTGTTTTGTTTTCTAGAGTGCAAGAGTATTTTGCCAATGAAAAAACATTTTGACTTTAAGGAACATTTCTAGGAAGAACTTTTGTTATTATTAAACTATAGCTGTATAAATCTTAAAACATCTACAATATTTGTTTTATTTTGGTAAAAATTAAAGTATCTTTCTTTTTTAAAAAAATGGTAATCCCAAAATACAGGGCTTTCTTAGAAAGCAACATGCATCATATCTTGAACAAGTTACCCAAACAGTTTCCCCTCCTCAGAAAGCCATGATGAATCCATGTTTCTGGGTTCCTCTGTGTCTGTCCAGCTTACTCTCTTAGAGGAACGTTTGAACTCACTGGCCAGTGGGACAATGTTCAAGGCTTGGGCTAAGGATGCTTCTGTGAAATTTTCTGCTCTGTCCACAAGTATCTGACGTCAGAGTTTAATGTCCTGGGACTCTGACATTTTGGCAAGTGTTTTCTTAACTCTCAGGGCCGTCAACCTGGAGGCAGGATTATGTGCCCAGCACTCTGTCATAAGCTTCCCCATCTGCCTGAGACACTGAAAGAGAAAGGAACAATGTTGGGGTGAAGTCAGAGACATGTACTCTTTATACGGAACTCAGAATTTGGCTTTTACTTGGTGTTCATGAGGTCTGACCCTATTTTTATGCACCAGTGAACTATGAACACCAAATTTCACTCAAACTTTTTCATGTGAACTGATCATGACACACAGACTCTCATATTTCCCTCGTGACAAGAGAAAAAACGAATTTTTGAGAGAGGGGCAGGACGACTTTAATGACAGTGTTAAGCAAACATGATACTCAGTGAGTTATAATTCTATGCCCTAGATTATTTACAACACATAATACATTTTGATATTTTATTTAATTCTGTACTGCTCAAAGAAACATTGGTATTTCTAAGTCATAGCAGTATGCTCTAACAGTGGCACAATGCTGTACCACTCAACAAGATTAATGACCTGTGGATAGTTTTGCTAAAACTTTCTCTTGGGTTTTTTTTTTTTCCTGCGGCCTATCAATTGTTCTTGCTGTAACGCAAAATTTCCCTTCATTAAAAATCATCAATGAAGAGCTTTTAAATGATACCGATACCCACAGTTTACCATAGATGAATAAAACTCCAGCACTTCATGATGCTCTCTGAATGGCTTCTTAGAAAGCATATACTAAGTAGCAATGTAAGAACTACACACCAGGCCAACAGACCAGTTGACTGAATTTACATAAACACCTTCCTTTATGAACAGTGTTCTATGCACCTGTCTTTGTTGGACCCAGAATGTGCTTCCAACTCATCTTGAACTTTCCAACACGCCAGAAACTTGGTTGTGGGTGAGTGAATGTGTGAAGGTGGATGGAGAGCCACTGGGACAGGAAATAAGTCGAGAATCCATGTCTGTTCCATTTACTTTATCCAGCCTGGCAGCAGCCTTTCCCACTTACTTTGGGTTAACATTTAAACCCTTACAGTAAACAAATTTGTAATTTGGCAAATATATATCAAATACATAAAATATTTTATATTATATATTTATACCTATAAATATATATTATATTTAATATATAATTTGATAACCAATTGAGGGGCTCTTCCCTGAAAAGGATGTTTCTCACTCCCATCATGATTATAGATGTACAAGTAACTTTATTCAGCCTGAGCAGGTTGTCTTTATATAGTTAGGAATACATATACAATACGCACACACATGTGTGTGTTGTGTGTTTGTGTGTTTGTGTGTAAAACAATAATTTGAAAAATGGAGGCTATGGATTTGAGAAAGAGCACAGGGTTCACAGGAAGGGTTTGGGGTCAAAAGGAAAATAATGTTATTATACTTCAATTTCAAAACTTAAGAATATTTTTATTTTAATTGTGCACTTTGTATGGGCATGTATCTAAGAGTTCAGGTGCCCAGAGATGCCCAAAGAGGGCATCAGTTGCCTGGAGCTATGGTTATAGGTAATTGTGAGCTAGGAACCAAAATCAGGTCCACTTCAGACAATGCTATGCACGCTCAATCGCTAACATCCACTATATTATGTAGCTGACAGAATAAAATCAGAAAAAAAAAAAGAGAATAGATTCAATGCACTACAGATAGTTCTATACAAATACTCCAATGAGACAGCACTGCTGTCACCATCAAAATGAATACCAGGGATCCATATTACAATTTTTGACCAAACAGAAGTATATTTAGAATTCAGCCATGCCTTCCCCAAGCCTGGCCTTACCTCATCACTGCTCCATCGATTGGGGAATGAAGGTCGTAACTTCTTCATGCACACAATTTCTCTCATGTCTTCATAAGAAGGGTCACTGGGAACGAGGTCGTGATAGGGAAGCTGGTATTCTTCCACTATACCTAAAGATGTGTTTATTAATAATATTATTTTCTATGAACTAAAAACAATATGCCTAACATACAAATTTCCTCAATTAAAAAAACCTCTATTGCTACTAAACACAGGTTCTGGTTAGCAACAAAGTAAGTCTTACAAAACATTTACCCAAATGACAATTTAATTTACAAAAAAATAATAGGGAGCCCAATGCTTCATACTGTCATAGGTCCCCAAGCATCCTCCTCACTCCCTGGTTACACTCCAAAAACTGGTAAAACAAGCATCTTCAATTTGCATGAGCTAGTTATATTTTTAACATCCATATTAAGTATCAATATAAAGTTAGAAGCCCTATCTTGAATCAATGCCAAATCATATATAACTGCTTCTATTGCTGGCATGTGAGACTGAGAACATCGTAAGTTTGGAAGAATATCCTACTTAAAGAAATGTCAGATTCATTTATTTGTGTTGAATTATGAGAAGTTTTGCACATTCAATATTGAAAAGTTGTATACCCCAAAATACTAGCCATGATTCATCTTAGATTTGAAAATTATCTGATTTTCATTTTCTTCTTTAAATTGTCTAGTTTACATACCTCATTCAGTCTAATAGCTAATTTTACTATTTTTTGGCCCGTCCTTTAAGAAGATAAGCTATTTTTAGTATATTCTTTTTAACATTGTCTGATGATGGTAATTCTAAGTAACTGCTGTCCTCAAGTGATGGAGAGGGTTCCTGGACAACCTCCCAGACTCTACACCATACCACCTTTTGTAGGAATGCTTTCACTTTTATCAGGATATTAGGAAACCATCAAGTTATAAGATCACCTGTCACAGCATTAGATTTATTAGGAAGATGGTGCTTATCTATCAGTACTAGGGAGCCTAAGGGAGAAAGATTACAGGTCTAAGTTCAAAGCCAGGCAGGACTACATAGATAGTGCAGTGCCAATCTGGACTCCACAGTGAAATGCTATCTCAAAAACAAACATCAACTATAACCATATTTCACTGAGGATTTATTCAGAAAAATATAGAATTTGTGTTATATTCTTTTTGGTAAATTCAAACTCATATAAAATATAAGGGACCCAATGATTCAAAACTTTTCTTTAAGCATTTCAAACACATTGCGAGTTTGTCATTTGTGGACAAGCTGTGACTGTATAGCATTATTGCATGTATTATCCATGTTTGCTATTCTTCAACTGTTATTCACTGTACTCTCAGTACACTGGTAATGAAAGCCTGGGCCAACTCATAGTGGACTTCACTTCATTTGACTGTTTCTTTCTAACTCTAGAGACATTGACCCAGATACATCTTGACAGTAAAGACTATCTCTAGTTAACTCATCACATAGATGGACTGAGGGATGGCAACACAAGCTAGGTATACAAACTACATGAGACACAGACAGAACCAGGGATTGAAGAGATGAGTGAGTGCTTACAAGCACTTGCTGCTTTTGCCGAAGGTCAGAATTTGGTTCCCAAAACCCATGCCAAGCAGATGGCCTGATTAGGAATTCTTATGCTTACGGAAAAAAAAAATATCATGAGCAATAACAAGATTTTTATGTTTGAATTTCATTTAACTTTTCATTTTAACCAAAAAGAGAAGAAAGAAAGAAAGAAAGAAAGAAAGAAAGAAAGAAAGAAAGAAAGAAAGAGAAGGAAGGAAGGAAGGAAATGAGTGTTCAGGAATGGGGGCTCCAGTTTTCTGTGTCTCCATCTTACCTCTTCAGAGAAAGTATGGAGATTGCAGCAGGGGGTTGGAATGAAGTCCAGCAGGTAGGTGAGGAGAAGCTGGAAGGGGTAGGATAGGGTGTTAAAGTAACTACTGGTGAACCTTTAAGAGAAGTGAGATGGTAGAACAAGAGGCTGAAGGTGTCACGTGACAAGCCAGGGGAAGCTGGCAGTGAATCTGGAAGAGCACATTCACTGGCCAGAGGAAAAGAGTAGGCAGCCAGCAAAGATGGTTCTAATATGTCAAGTATTTCCTGGAAGGATTATGACTACATCAACAGAAATGAAGACAGGGAAGGAAAGAAAATCTGATATTGTACATAATGTGCCAACTTTAATCCTTTCTGATCAAAAAGGATTTGCAAACATCTCCTGTGAGTAGCTTTTCAAAGATGTTTTGTCCTTACCTCCAGAAACACACCTCCTTGCAATCTCCCAGAGGATGAGTCCAAAACTGTACATGTCAGCCATAATGTAGGACTGGAAATGATTTCTATTCAAGCTCTCATCCAGTACTTCTGGAGGCATATAACGCTTGGTGCCAACCCGGGTGTTGGGTGGGATGTCAACCTCATTTGTGTCACTAAAAAAGAAGATGAGCCATTGTCAGCATTAGAAACACTAGAGAGCAGTGGCTCTCTGAGCAAGTGGTGGTGGGGGCAATTCAAAGAGAAAAGCTTTCAGGGAACAAAACATTTCCTCATAAAAACAGTTCTTGGCAAAAATTAAACATTCACAGATTAAACATCCAGACCATGTGTAAGTAAATGAGAATGAAGCCCAAACATATAAAATTATATTACTACAAAATTAAATTTAAACTGTCAATTATTGCTAAATATCTAATAAAAGCTATGCATAGTAGCTCGCACATGCAATCCAAACCCTTGGGATGTAGAGGCAGAGGATAAGGAGATCAAGGCCAGCCTCAACTGTGGAATAAATTTGAGGCCAGCCTGACTTACACTAAACCTGTCTCAGCACATAAAATAAGCAGTAACAAGTAAAAATATATAAAGTGTATCTGTCTTCTCTTAATTAAGTATAATTGATTTGCTCTTATAACTGGTAAGTACATATATCAAGTTGGTTAAAATGTCTTGGGAATAGTTTATAAGGAAAAAAAAAGTATGCCAGGAAACACTTAAAAGGAAGCTAGAAATTTTCAGATGGAAAAATACCACCCAACACACTGTATGAAACTGATTAACTCTCAAAGAACCAACAAAGAAAAGCTTCCCTCCCCCTCTATTCCTGCTAATAAATATTTTGTGTGTACAAAGGAGGTATTCCATTGACACATATCTGAACATGTTACAATGTGTCGTTTTTAATTATTAGAAGAATGCAGTGGCTGTCCCAACTAGGGAATCTTAGGTTCTAGACACACAAAAATAATATAGGAAAAAGGATAATTACAGGCTCTAGTTATATTCAAAAGTATATACTGAGAAAGGAAAACAAGAATCATCTTAGGCTAGGACACCCAGGAAAGTATCAGGAAAACTGTAGATGTATTCTGGCATCAGTTGATGGAGATTTTTTTTTTGACAGCTCAACTCTTAGATCCTTTATCTCTACTGGAATCGGAGAGACCAGGCAGTGTTTGGAGAATGTGTGGTAAAGGTACATCTCTGCTGGGGAACTGAAAGGTAATTGCTACCAAATGACATTAGTAAGATCTGCTTCTAGACCCCTCCCCTCCTCTCTAAATTCTTTCCCTCTCAAAAGAAAATGACAAAAGATGTTCAAGATCTATCAACTGCCAAGACAGAAGTCCTTCTCCCACATGTATGCTTAAGAAGACAGCCATTTCTTTTCCCTTTCCTTTGCCACTGAGATTTCCCAATAGTATCTGAAGTAGTTTAGGATATAATAGTCCAAGAGCCTTCAAAGCCCTAAGAAAACAACCAAGTTTAACTTCTGATAAGGACTGTAAGACTATATCCTACATCTCTTGAATGCAAATTAATTACTTTAATTAAACTAAGACCTATGAGTTGCAGAAAACATCTTCCATGAGAAGTATCTGGCAATGTAAAGATTTTAAATTCCTGAATACCTGCCATAGTTATGTGGTGTGGGCCTAAAGACAAACATCACAGTTTGTCTTCACTGATCTCTTAGCTTGCACCAGGTCAAGGAAAAAAAAAAAAAAAAAAGAAGAAGTGGGAAGGACAAATCTTGCTGACAGCAGCCCTTAAAGAAAAATGCAAAGCTCATGAAAAATGTTTTATAAAAGACACAAAGTGAAGGTGATCTACCTAGACAGATAGATGGAATTTTGTTGGGCAAATTGATTTTGTAAAAGATTAGTATTAACCTAATAGGAAATGTCTCCTGTACTACATTAAAAAAAAAGATGCTAATTACAGATAACTACTGGGTACTACCAGGTGTCATATTCTCTAAGATAAAATTAGATAGGGTAAGATCAGATCAGATAACATAGTCAGATGAGATGAGATGGCATACCTTCCAATCACGAGATGGACAGAAAGATACCAAGAAACATGCTAAAATGGGCAGTCAGTGAAGCCTCAACCATACACAAAGAGCCATAGGGAATCTAGTTAAGCTGGAAGCAGGAGAGGTGGTTCTCAAGGTAGGGTACATCGAATGGTCATCTAGTTCAAACTGTCAGTCCTGAAAGCAGATATTATATGGACTCAGCACTTACTGTATACAAATATATATGCACTTACATGCAGGACAAAAAAAGGTAAAGAATTTAGAGAAGAGTGAATAGCGTATATAGGAAGGTTTGGAAGGAGGAAAGAGAAGGGAGAGATGCTGTAATTAAATTATAATCTCAAAAATAAACAAAAAAGAGAAGTAATTAAGGGACTTCTCTATGACTTTCAGTAGTGCCATACCTGTTCTCAAGTAACAACAGAGATAAAAACGAGCTTCTATTAATCTTCAAGACCAAAAATGGAAATTAAATCGAATATGGATATATGAAGGAAGAAAGCAGATTCAGAAGCTATCATACTCATAAGAAAAGAGTAGAGAGAGGTTCACTGAAGAAAGTCAACAAGAAAGAAGGGAGCAGAAAGGGTGAGGGTCTTCAGCCTATTCCAGCCTTCTTCTCAATGCAGGAGTGTAAAAGAGTGAGAGACAAAGTTGGCAGAAAAGATGTATATTATTAAAGACATACAGAGAAGGAGAGAGCAACCCCAACCCAAAGAGCCAGAGCAGATGCTGTAAGGGCCACACAAATGAATTACCAAATCATAAGGTGGTGCACAAGAACTATAAACAGGTTGCTGGTGAATTCTAGGAGACATAAAAAGCAATGAAATTGGGAAAGGGAACAAGAGTATATTTAGCATCTTATTTCTGTTGAAAAGACAAGAGAAAAAGGTAAGCTGTGATCATCTGTTAATATTCAACTGTAACACAACTGTCCTTTAAAATGCCTTATGAGTGTTTATAATAGATCATAAAAATATATATAGGCATTTTTAAATATACCTATGTATACATAGGTATATTTAATATAACCTAGCAGAATCAACGACTGGAAAGTCTATATTTCAAGGACTAAGGAAAACTACAGGCATAAGACCATGAAATTAAGAAGTCATTTATAAACTAGATAAAATTAGCAAAAAAAATTACAGATTTCTGCTAAGAACTGAAGATACTCTGTCATAAATGTGGGTTCTGCAATAAACATCAAGGAAATATGAGCTCTTTATCTTTCCCATGGACAAAGTGGGGAGGTCCTCTTTGCGTCTCTTGTGAAAAAGAGTCAGGGTTAATAATCAGAGCCTGGTGGCAGAGGTGGAGGCTCTAGAGAATTACAGGAACAAATTGTCTCCTTCAATTATAATTTCATAATTAATATTCCCACTAAACCTAACCAGGCTTTTGTTCTTCTTAGTGTATATACCAAGGGGTTATAAACTTAAATAGAATTAGAAAATGTGTAATTTGAAGATTAACAATGCCGATACTAAAACCACAGATACCATCTTAAAGGGAACAGGGGTAGTTTATTCTGGAACGATTTTGAGGGAACAAAGGCTCAGGCTAATCTAAAATTCCATGTTCCAATGTACAAGTGGTTTCATAAAAGTGTTATAGTTTTTACAGAACAAGAAAGCCATATATCCAGACAAGCTTAAAATATATTGGTAAGTATGTCAAAGAGGGAGTGACAGCAAGATGGGGGAAGCTCTTCTGTAGGTGTGTGAGAAAGGTAAAGAGGGAACACCAGAGAGGAGGCTCCTGAGAACCCTGACAGGCTGTGGCAGACAAGCATTGAGAGGATAAAGACTCATTAGTTAATCAGAAAAGGAGATATATGCAAGGTGAACACTCTGGAAAGGACAGAGATCCAGAAAGCCCCCAAGCCCATCATAGGGACCCATACTGAGATCTCATTCCAATACAGGGTCAAAGATATACATAACTATGTAACTCTTCAAGGTGTGGTCTCACCCACTACTGACCCATCCTTGTCTGGGCTAATGCTGATAAAATCTTTGATATCTCTTTCTAGAGGCTAAATTCTCCTCTGTCTGTGGCCAGTTTCTTTTCCCAGCATGAGATTCCCAGAGAAATTCCCATTTCTTTGGGGGTCCATTGTTTCAATATCTGGATAGGTTTAGAGACTCAAATTTCTTGTAGTTTCCCTTTGATATGTATTCCAAAAAAAAATGTGTCTTTAAGAATCTTTTTTCGAGACAGGATTTCTCTGTGTAGCCCTGCCTGTCCTGAAACTCACTCTGTAGACCAGGCTGGCCTTGAACTTCGAAATCCAGCTGCCTCTGCCTCCCAAGTGCTGGGATTAAAGGCATGCACCACCACTGCCCAGCAAAGAATCTTAAGAATCTTCTAGACATTGAACCACCAACGAGGCAGCCTACCCCAGCTGGTACAAGACCCTGACATATATACAGCAGAGGAAAGCCTGGTCTGGCCTCAGTGAGAGAAGATGTACCTTACCTAGCCCTGGAGAGAGATTAGAAGCCCAAGGGAGTTAGAAGACCTGGCAGGGTGGGGTGGGGTGGGGTGGGATGGGGTGGGAGAGAGTGGGGCATCCTCCTAGAGGTGGGGAAGGAGGAATGGGAAGAGGAACTGTCAGAGGACTGACTGACAGGACTGTAAAAAAATGATTAAAGATAGTTAAAAACATAGAGACACAAATTTCTCTTAAGAAGAGCTTTGTTTCTGCTGGGCATTTTACAATTTCTCACTTTCTGTTTTAGTACCTCAATCTCTGACAGGATATATAATTCCTCCTTCTATTTGAACTTCAAACTGCATGCCAAGCCTGCATTTCTGACCTATCATTTGGCTGGCAGTGTTATGACAGTAGAAAAAAAAAAAAAACAGAGATTCAGAGGGATGTCAAAGGGCTTTCTAACTGTCAGAGATCAAGTGATTCTTCTAGTCCAGACCTGGATGATGTAGAGGAAGTATGAATTCTCCTGGCTACTGTTTCTTGTAGGGATAAAGTCAATGGGGAATAACTCGATATAATGTGTGTGCACAACAGATACACAGAAAAGCAAAGCAATGATAGGAGCAGTAGAGTAAGGCTACCCTATCCACTAAAGGTACCAGGCAGGACTGTGCCAAGAAGGGATCAAGGAACCTTGCACTGAAGTGCAAATTTCTGGTTTATTTGGAGTCGCAGTTGTGTCATATGATGTTTTTCTGGAAACTGTCTTATGAGAGGATGTTTTGCTGAGAATAGACACGTGATGTTTTTCTGGAAGCTGCCTGAAAAAAAAGGGCATGTGATGCTTTGCTAGAGCAGATACTTGAGAGGACACGTGATGTTTGGAAAGGGTATAAACACAGCCCAACAGACAGTGGATGACAGTGTGTGACATTGGTTTGTCTTGCCACTCTTTACTGGTCATCATTTGTCATGACTTTATAGACAGAAACATACCAAAGAACTTCTGGTGGTGTTCCAGCAGCTTCTTGCTGCTTCTATGGACTCAGGCCAATTGGCAGAGCCTTGCGGTTTCTTCTGGATCAAACTGCTGTTGCTGAGTCATAAATGGTATTTCTGAGTAGATCAAACTACCACTGCTGATTCATATGAGCTGAACTGCTAATATCCTGACAATGCAGATTGGATTTACTCCAAAGAACTACTTCTAAACAGGTCCACATCCTCCTCTGCCCTGTTAGCCTTTCCTTTCCACTACCTCTGGTGGGTGGTGGGCTAGAAGAGAGGTTAAAGCATTTAAGTACATTTATTAAAGTAGGATTTGAAAAATGAAGCCAACAATGCACACGGCTGGGAAATGCATATTACCACCAGCTTCATTTAGAATGCTGTCACTTGGGGAAAATAAAAATTGAAATCTTACCTGGCCTCATTCTCTCAGGGAAGCCAAAGCACTCTTTTACCTATGCTGATTCAATCCCTAGTTATACTGCCTGCTGGGCATCCCTAAACACCCATAGGCCTAGTTAGTAGCCTGTGTCTCATGTGCTCAGAGTATTGCTTAAACTCAGGTAAAAGGTTTGTAGTTTGAAAGTGGAGACTAAGTGGGTTTTTAAATAATACCTCTGCTAGCTTTATTAGGCATTATATCTCTTGTATTAATTGAGCTTTCTAATTGCACGTCTGCACCAGGAATTCTGGCAAGAAGAGTTAATAATGGAAAGTTCTACCTTGTAGCTTAGCACAGTACACATTCTCTAGGGCAACAAATGTTGACCATGTGTTTCCTTAGGGTGTGAGCAGAATCCGCTGTGGAAATGAGAGTCTATCAAGAACAAAGTAAACCAGCAGGGGCTCCACTTTCTGGCCTTCTGCACCTCAGGTTGGGCCTCCTGCTGGAAACCACTGATGCCCAAGACAGAGGAAAGAAGGAGAGAAGTCAGGGTGAGAGGAAGCTAAAGGACAGTGAAAGGCAGTAAGTAAACACTGAGCTTCTTGAACGAATAAGCTACAAAGCTTTCGAAAACTAAGCATAGCTCCTTGAAAGAACATGTTAAAGGACTGAAAAAGGGTGTATAAATGGGGTGCTGGATATGTAAGACATAAAATTGGTGTTTGAAACTATAAACAATAGACTAGAAGGAGTAGTAAATCTCGTGTCATGTGGCAGATGTATCAGAGGTGTGATATGCAGAGCTTACACAGGGGCATGCACACACCATTTGTGTCTCCTGAATTATTTTCCCAGTGGCTGTGGAACCAACTTACTCAGCCAATCTCTGCATATTCACAAGCTCCCTGGGTGTGGAGCATTTTCTGTAGTACTGTTCACAGGAGCTCAATGTTTGTGATGGTCGCTGTTCATTAACAAAATGACAGTTCCTCAAATTACCCAGGAAGAAAACACCTAAGCATGTCTGTGAGCAAGTTTCCAGAATGGGTTGATTAAGTCAGAATGACCCCAAACTACATGTAGGTGTCACCATTCTACAGGGTGGAGTCCTGTAGAGAATAATGAGAAGATAGTGCCCCTCTCTCTGCTTCCTGAGAGTGGTGCCAGTGTGCCCAGCTGCACACCTCGTTACTGTTCTGGTTCCCTTGCTATGGTAGACTGCACGTTCAAAATGAGCTTTCAGTTTCCTTTTGTCTGGGATTGTACTGCAGCAGCAAGGAGGGGAACTAAAACAATGTTGTAAAAGTCAAATTCCTAAGAACCTCAATGTATTCCAAAACTTCAGCTCTAAATCTCCTTCATCAAAGATGGAGACGCTTGCAAAAAACATTTACTGGGAATACTGACACTGTCAGCAATGAGCTTAGCTCTATAAATTTAATGTTGGTATTTTAAAAGGATATATATATATATATATATATATATATATATATATATATGGATATATATACAAAAGCAGTGCAGAAATTGACATCAGAAGGAATCAGGAGATTTAGTTTCTGCTACATGGAGACAATCCTTTCCTCTATTTGGGGAATTCACAACCACCAGTGGGGGGAGCTATACAATAGTTCAGTGTTGTCACTGTCTGTAGGTCTGTTGTTTAAGATTCAACACCTAAGATGTCCTGATCCAGGATTTATTTCTCCTATTTTATTTGGACACTTGAAGTACTAGATAGCTGCTTGAGAGAACGAGTCATGAAAGCTGTGCGCATTGCTTCAAGGCACTGCATATGGTGTTGCTTTCTCCTCCTCGGGGACAAGGATCTCCTGACATCACCTGGATTAAATCTCATTTGAGCAGGAAATGTTTCAGCAAAAGAAGCCAACAAGAGCAAAAGTGTTGCATTCACAGGAAGTCCCTAAAGTACCAATAGTGCTCTCTGTGATTCTCAAGTTCCCTGGGAACCTTCCAGAAATTACCTAAGAGACAATTACCACCTATGCAGGCAAGATTAAGTTCTTACAGGAAATTCACATATGGACATGGGTTAGCTATGATTCTGTCTGAAATAAAGCACTCTATACAGCTGCAAGTGCACAGATATACAGTAAACATCATAAAGGGGAAAAAAAAAAAACAGAGAAATGGGTAAAGCAAGGCTTAAAACCTGGGCTAAAAATGGAAGATGTCAAGACACTGACACATAGGAGATGAAAATTTAAAAAAAGTCTGAAATTATCCAGTACAACCACTGTCTGGAAAAGGAAATGAGTCTGTGAAGCCAGCATCCTCATCCCTCCCCTCCTTTGATAAATAGAACATTGTACACCAAAAATATCCCAAATTATCCTTTAAGGGTCTCCTTTTCCTAGAGCCAGGATTCACAGGAAATTTGTGAGATCATTTAATTTGTTCCCCTTAAACAAAAGTAAATTTCAGAAATAAAAACTCACTTTAATTAAAATCCCCAAGGAAGGTGTTGGATCACCTTTCTTGTCCCTGTATTTGCTGAATTAAAACAGTAGCAGTATTTGGTGTTTGTAACTATGTCAAGTTGAAAGTGATTCACAATGTGTATTTGACATGACTTTTGCTCTCAAGGAACCAATGAGTATCCAGAGAGCTGAATCATATCTGAAAACAATGATAACTATAGACAGACTGTCCATTAAATTATTGTAGGAGCCCCCTTTTTTTCTGGGGCAGACACCTGGCTGGTCTGCTCTGTGAAGACACCATACCCTAAACCTTCCTAGAGCAGCTGAGCAGTGGTAGAACCACTGCACTCGGAGCAGCTGAGGAACCATTGCACTTGGAGCATCAGAGAAACCACTGCACTCAGAGCAGCAGGATTTCAGGATCCCAGAGGAAGCCTGAGTCCCAGGAGCTCTTCCACCCAGGAGCTCAGGATCACAGGATCACAGAGACATCTGGATTCTGAGGAGTTCTGACACAAGCAAGATAACTGGAAAGACATTCTCCAGGCAGAGACATTGAGTACAGGTAGCACTAGAGTTAACCAGATGGTGAAAGGCAAGCACAAGAATATAAACAACAGAAACCAAAGTTACCTGGCATCATCAGAAACCAGTTTTCCTTCCATAGCAAGTCCTGGACACCCCATCACACCAGAAAAGCAGGATTCAGATTTAAAAATCACTTCTCATGAATATGATAGAGAACTTTAAGAAGGATATAAACAACTCCCTTAAAGAAATACAGGAGAACACAGGTAAACAGGTAGAAGCCCTTAAAGAGGAAACACAAAAATCCCTTAAAGACTTGCAAGAAAACACAATCAAACAGGTGAAGGAATTAAACAAAACCATCCAGGATCTAAAAATGGAAGTAAATAAACAATAAAGAAATCTCAAAGGGAGACTACCCTGGAGATAGAAAACCTAGGAAAGAAATCAGGAGTCATAGATGCAAGCATCATCAACAGAATACAAAAGATAGAAGAGAGAATCTCATGTATAGAAGATACCATGGAAAACATTGACACAACTGTCAAATAAATGCAAAATGCAAAAAGCTCCTTAACCCAAAACATCCAGGAAATCCAGGACACAATGAGAAGACCAAACCTAAGGATAACAGGTATAGATGAGAGTGAAGATTCCCAACTTAAAGGGCCAGTGAATACCTTCAACAAAATTATAGAGGAAAACTTCCCTAACTTAAAGAAAGAGATACCAATGAACATACAAGAAGCCTTCAGAACTCCAAATAGACTAGACCAGAAAAGAAATTCCTCCCGTCACATAATAATTAAAACATCAAATGCACAAAACAAAGAAAAAATACTAAAAGCAGTAAGGGGAAAAGTTCAAGTAACATATAATGGCAGAGCTATAAGAATTACACCAGACTTCTCACCAGAGACTATAAAAGCCAGAAGATCCTGGAGTGATAGCATACAGACCCTAAGAGAACACAAATGCCAGCCCAGACTATTATATCCAGCAGAACTCTCAATCTCTATAGATGGAGAAACCAAGATATTCCATGACAAAACCAAATTTACACAATTTATCTTTCCACAAATCCAGCCTTACAAAGGATAATAGATGGAAAACTCCAACACAAGGAGAGAAACTACAACCTAGAAAAAGCAAGAAAGTAATCTTCCAACAAACCCAAAAGAAGATAGCTACACAAACAATTACATCTCTAATAACTAAAACAACAGTAAGAAACAATCACTTTTCCTTAATATCTCTTAACATCAATGGACTCAATTCCCCAATGAAAAGACTTAGACTAACAGACTGGATACCTAAACAGGACCCAGAATTTTGCTGCATACAGGAAATGGACCTCAGTGGCAAAGACAAAGAAAGACAAGATCTCAGAGTAAAGAACTGGACAACAATTTTCCAAGCAAATGGTCCCAAGAAACAAGCTGAAGTAGCCATTCTAATTTCTAATAAAATTGGCTTTCAACCAAAAGTTATCAAAAAGATAAGGAAAGACACTTCATACTCGTCAAAGAAAAAATCTACCAAGATGAACTCTCAATTCTGAACATCTATGCTCCAAATGCAAGGGAACCCACATTCATAAAAGGAACTTTACTAAAAGTCAAAGCACACACGGTACCTCACACAATAATAGTGGGGAATTTCAATACCCTACTCTCAGCAATGGACAGATCATGGAAACAGAAACTAAACAGAGTCACAATGAAACTAACGGAAGTTATGAACCAAATGGATTTAACAGGTATCTACAGAACATTTCATCCTAAAATAAAGAATATATGTTTTTCTCAGCACCTCATGGTACCGTCTCCAAAATAGACCATATAATTGGTCACAAAGCAGGCCTCAACAGATACAAAAATATTGAATAATCCCTTTCATCTTATCAGATCACCACAGACTAAGGCTGCTCTTCAATAATAACAAAAACAATGAAAAGCCCACATACATGTGGAAACTGAACAACACTCTACTCAATGAAGTCGAGGAAGAAATAAAGAAGAAATTAAAGACTTTTTAGAATTTAATGAAAATGAAGGCTCCTCATACCAAAACTTATGGAACACAATGAAAGCAGTGCTAAGGGGATAACTCAAAACTCTAAGTGTCTACAAAGAAACAAAAAACAAAACAAAAACAAAAACAAAACAATAAAACAACTGGAGAGAACATACACTTGACAACATTAACCTGAAAGCTCTAGAACAAAAGGAAGCAATACACCCAAGAGGAGTAGACTGCAGTAAATAATTAAACTCAGGGCTGAAATCAACCAAGTATAAACAAAAAGAACTATACAAAGTATCAACAAAACCAGGAGCTGGTTCTATGAGAAAATCAACAAGATAGATGAACCCTTAGCCTGACTAACCAGAGACAGTATCCAAATTAATAAAATTACAACTGAAAAGGGAGACAAAATAACAGAAACTGAGGAAATTAAAAAAATCATCAGATACTACTACAAAAGCCTATACTCAACAAAACTGGAAAATCTGGATGAAATGGACAATTTTCTAGACAGATACCAGGTACCAAAGTTAAATCAGGAACAGATAAACCATATAAACAGTCCCATATCCCCTAAAGAAATAGCACCAGTCATTAAAAGTCTCCCCAACAAAAAGAGCCCAGGACCAGATGGTTTTAGTGCAGAATTCTATCAGACCTTCAAGAAAGACCTAACACCAAATCTCTTCAAACTACTCCACAAAATAGAAAAAGAAGGAACACTACCCAATTCGTTCTATGAAGCTACAATCATGCTCATACCTAAATCTCACAAAGATCCAACAAAGAAAGAGAACTTTAGACCAATCTCCCTTATGAATATCCATGCAAAAATACTCAATAAAGTTCTCACAAACTGAATCCAAGAACACATCAATCAATACAATCATTCATCATGATTAAGTAGGCTTTATTCCAAGAATGCAGGGATGGTTCAATATTTGGAAATCCATCAATGTAATCCACTATATAAACAAACTCAAAGAAAAAAAACACATGATAATCTCACTACATGCTGAGAAAGCATTTGACAAAATTCAGCATCCCTTCATGGCAAAAGTCTTGGAAAGATCAGGAATTCAAACATAGTAAAAGCAATATACAGCAAACCAGTAGCCAACATCAAACTAAATGGAGAGAAACTTGAAGCAATCCCACTAAAATTAGGGACTAGACAAGGCTGCCCACTCTCTCCTTACCTATTCAATATAGTACTGGAAGTCCTAGCCAGAGCAATTAGACAACAAAAGGAAGTCAAAGGGATACAAATAGGAAAGGAAGAAGTCAAAATTTCACTATTTGCAGTGGATATGATAGTATACTTAAGTGACCCCAAAACTTCCACCAGAGAACTCCTACAGCTGATAAACAACTTTAACAAAGTGACTGGATAAAATCAACTCAAACAAACCCATAGCATTCCTCTACTCAAAAGATAAACAGGCTAAGAAAGAAATTAGGGAAATGACACCATTCACAATAGTCACAAATAATGTAAAATACATTGGTGTGAATCTAACCAAGCAAGTGAAAGGTCTGTATGACAAGAACTTCAAATCTCTGAAGAAAGAAATCAAAGAAGATCTCAGAAAATGGAAAGACCTTCCATGCTCTTTGGATTGGCAGGATTAATATAGTAAAAATGGTTATCTTGCTAAAAGATATCTACAGATTCAATGCAATCGCCATCAAAATTTCAAACCAATTCTTTATACAGATAGAAAGAGCATTTCTATTTCGTTATTTGGAATAACAAAATACCCAGGATAGAGAGTATTATTCTCAACAATAAAATAACTTGTGGGGGAATCACCATCTCTGACCTCAAGCTGTACTACAGAGCAGTAGTGATAAAAACTGCATGGTATTGGTACAGAGACAGGCAGGAAGATCAATGGAATAGAATTGAAGATCCATAAATGAACCCACACACTTGATCTTTGACAAAGGAGCTAAAACCACCCAGTGGAAAAAGGACATCATTTTCAACAAATGGTGCTGGTTGAACTGGAGGTCAGCATGTAGAAGAATGCAAATCGATCCATTCTTATCTCCTTGTACAAAGCTCAAGTCCACATGGATAAGGACCTTCACATAAAACCAGATACACTGAAACTAATAGAAGCGAAGGTGGGGAAGAACCTTGAATACTTGGGCACAGGGGAAAAGTTCCTGAACAGAACACCAATGGCTTATGCTCTAAGATCAAGAATTGATAAATGGGACCTCATAAAATTTCAAAGCTTCTGTAAGGCAAAGAACACTGGCAATAGGACAAAATGGCAACCAACAGATTGGGAAAAAATCATTACCAATCCTACATCTGATAGAGGGAAATAGCGTTACCTGAGGACCCAGCTATACCACTCCTGGGCATATACCCAGAAGATGCTCCAATATATAACAAGCACATATGCTCGACTATGTTCATAGCAGCCTTATTTATAATAGCCAGAAGCTGGGAAGAACCCAGATGTCCTTCTACAGAGGAATGGATACAGAAAATGTGCTACATTTACACAATGGAGTATTATTCAGCTATTAAAAACAATGAATTCGAGAAATTCTTAGGTAAATGGATGGAACTAGAAAATATCATCCTGAGAGAGGTAACAAATGAACACACGTGATATTCACATGTTCAGTTGTGAAGAATGTGTCAATTCTCTGAAGCTAGAAAAACATGCTGCTGCTCCTTGCATAGTCCATCTGTAATTCAATTACCCAGTGTGCAAGACAGAAAACACCTCCGGAGTCATGGCAAGGATAATGAGCATGGAAATTTGACAGACATGTGCTCTGTTTACTCTCTACCAGGAGAGAGAAATAAGAAGCCAGGAATCACTGCAGTGGTAGGAGAAATGCCTTGAGTCTTTATATAGGGCCATTAGTGACTAAACAGTTGTCCCTTTACTCTGGAGATGGGTGGTGGTTAAGTAGAGAGGGGGACGCAAGCTATATAGATGATAAGAAAAGCATACTGAAGACTCTTGTGGGTGTAGGAAATAAACTGTGTTCAGCATGGACAGGGAAAGGTAAGCAGCGTGGTAGGAATGAATCTCAAGAATGGGCCAAGGTCAGTAAAGAGTTCACCCCAGTCAGGGACCCAAACTACATTTTCATCTAAGGCCCTGAGAAACTATGAAATTATGATGACAACCAAACTGCACTTCAAGAATATAAATTCTGCAGCATGAAGAAAAGTCTGGAAAGCACAAAGACAGGAAGCAACTGCACAAACAAGGTTTTACCCGAGAATCTAGATGAAATATTACCATGAAGGAAACCAATTGAAGTAAAGCATGACCTTCATGAAGATACAACTCATCCGACTGGACAAATCAAAAATTAGGCACTCCATGTTTTAAACTGGTTCAGCCAAACTCAGAGCTAAGAATGAAGGTCAGAAAAGGCTGGAAATATCACAAACAGAAATAGTTAAGGATGAAAGAGAAGTAGAAGCAGTGGGAAGAGAAAGGAGGGAGCCTGAAGCACAGTGACATACCAGGGACAGTGGTGTCACAATGAGCCAAGGGTTCCGGTGCATATAAGCCAAGACTTCCAGTGCACACAGCAATGGTTTCTCAATAAAGCAGATCAGGGGAGGGAGGAAGGGCAGAAGACAACTGACAAAGACAAGAAAGTCTATTGCATCTCAATCGTTTGGGGGGGGGGTAAAATTTAAATAGGAGAGTAGAGTCTGGTAATTAGAGGCACACCAGATGAATTGCTTATGTTTGTTCTGTTGTTGTAGACTAGACTTAAAAAGAGTTGCCTTTCACAAAAAAAAAAAAAAATTCTGAAGAGAAACTAGATTTAATACGATTACTGAATAGTGTGAGGTTCATATCTCAAACAAATTTATAGCATAATTCACTTTATTTAAATTCCCATTTGTCATCTATAATTGGCAAAGACCTCCCCTTATCTAAATTTATTATTAAGCTACAACTCAGATTTTACATTCAGGAGAAATGGAAACCCACTAGTCCTCTCTTGTAACCCTCACCCAGCTCTTCCTCATATGCTTCTCTACATACTATAGAGTCTTTTTTAGAAATATTCACAAGTAGGGCCAGAGATGTACTGTTAGCCTAGACTGAGTATTCTAGAGGTAGCTAGTGATTCAAGGATTTGTTCACCCAGATAAATCTGCCTTTCTTTTCAGACTAGAGGAACCATTTCCTCTAAATCATTCCCACCTGCTCTGTCAAACCTTTTCCCATTGCAACAAGATATTGTAATCTATGAAGTTTACATTTACACTAGAGAACTTGACAACTGAGTTACAAAAACAAAATTGTAATTACAAACAATAATGTTTTCAGTTTGTGATTTTGTATTGGTTCCATGGCCAGAGGCATGTCCTAGCTAAAAGGAGATGCACTGATAAAAGAGAAAGAGACAGAGTCCCAGCACCTGAATATGAAACCCTCCTCACTGTGCAGGGGCTACCAACATAACAAGAAGCCTGCATGTTCTGAACACTGCCACCAGTAAATCCAAGTATGTGTGTCTGGGGACAATATTTTTTAACATCACTGAATTTCAGCTGCTTTGTTCCTTGGTGTACAGTATTTGCCACAAACATCTATGAAGTAATCCTTACTGTACAACACATAAAACATGGTCTTTGCCACCATTCAGCTTCTGGTTCTTCTTGAATCCTCCCCATGCTTACAAATGTCATACAGAATTCTGACGTAGTTTCTCAGGCATTGTCTTAGTTAAAAAATCTCTATTGCTATTATAAAACATCACTGACCCAAAGCAACTCTGGGAGGAAAGGGCTTATTCCACCTTACAGCTTATAAGACCAATCAAAAAAATCAAGGCAGGAAGTCAAGGTAGGAACCTGGAGGCAACAGCTGATGCATAAGTCATGGAGGAATACTGCTTACTGGATTGTTCACCATGGCTTGCTCAACTTTCTTCTTTATATTACCTAAGAACACCAGCCCAGGGGTGAAAAAATAAGAGTGAGCTAGACTCTCCCACATCAAACGTCAATCAACATAAGAAAAGAATTGGCCCACAACTGTTGAAACATTTTCTCAATTAAGGTTCCTTCTTCCAAAATGACTGTAGCTTGTGTTAACTTGATACAAAACCACTCAGCACAGGCATTAACCCCCTGTTTTCTATACAGCTCTGTTGCTTTATAGAATAATTGATAAGCCAGGTCACTGATGAGAATGGAAACAAGAAGATTGACCCAAACACATAGTCTTTACCAAGAATATCATGACATGTTTCTCTCCAATAAAGTTAAAATATATGGTGTTCCACAACCGCTGAATTATCATAGAACAGAGCTGGGGAGAGTAACTAGAACACTCAAAAATAATCTCAAAATGGGTATCTATTGGCTCGTATACTAACCTAATGAACTTGACAGCCAGACCTAGGTCTGCTATGCAGCAAGTTCCATTTTTCTTCACCAGGATGTTTTTACTTTTCAAGTCTCGATGGGCAATTGCTGGTTTGCCTTGAGTGCTGAAGATCTCCGTGTGTAAATGGCATAGGCCACTAACAGACGAGTAGGCTAGTTTCAGCATGGACTTTGCATCTAGTGTGGTAGATTTCAGATAGTCATAAAGAGAACCGTTTTCATGATAGTCTGTGATGAGGTATAACTGAGTCCAGGACCCAGTCCCTTTGATATCTGCAGCAATGAACCCTGAAAAGCAAAAGAGTAAAAAAAGAATTGGATGTGTTTCCTGGACAGAATGAGGAATCATTCATATGCTCAAATATTCATTCTTCCTTTCCAGCTGTTTTTGTTTTAGCATCTTGCCCAGTTTTCTGAATATGCCCTTGATAGTGGTAAAGTACTAATACCATGCAGAGGAGACAAAAATTGGAGGGAGAGAGAAAAAATAAGAGTTTCGATTTGAAGCCACTCTTTGATCTGAAAATCCCTTGTGGATTACAGTTACAAGCAAGACATGTTGAATGGAAGCCTGTTGGGCACTCACTGGGTCCTCTCCTACTCAAATTACCCAGGCAGATCACATCTAGCCTGAAGGAAGGAAAGAGAACTCAATTCTCAACATAAACTCTTGCCACAAATAAACTCTGCAAATAAAATGCCTATAACTTTTCACAACATTTAAATCCAAATATGAACCCTTCAAATCCCTAAGAAACCTTAAGAAATTCTAGTATTTCATTTGTACTTCCTGTTTCTGAAGAAAGAAAAATATCATTGGAGAGTATAACATTTCCAGCCCACGACCCATCCACAGAAGCACCTTAGTCATGCCTCCTGTGAGGTCCACGCCAGAGGCTTATGAGCTCTGGGGCTCATGCCAGAAAGAAAGTGTAAGTTTCGTTACAGGTCTAGACAGATGAGTTCATATGCAGATGTGAAGAGAAAGACAGAGGAATGCAAGGAAACCCCAAATGCAGCAGTGTAGACTGTGACTCACCCAGGATGTTCTCGTGCCTCATCAGGACCGTCTGATAGATCTCAGTCTCTCGGAACCAGCTGGCTTCCTCCGTGGTGAAGAACACTTTCACCGCCACCTTTTCTCCACGCCACTTTCCCATCCACACTTCCCCATAGCGACCTTTTCCAATCTGCTTCACCATCTGAATTTGCTTAGCTATTGTCCTTTGGACCTGGTAAGGCCCCAAAACACTTCATTAGTATATTTACAGAACTACAGAACTGTTTAAGTTTTCCTCCAGAGGAGAGGGAGTGGGAAGGACTACATGTAAAATTATGTGGTCAATGTTATACACATGAGTTATTTGTATTTATTAATTATAATTGTTCTCTTTTAAAGGTATTTCAGATAGATGATTGTCAATTTTAAATCATCAGATACTATTTCTGAATATCAGATGTTCTGTCTATTGCAACATTCATAGAAAAAAAAATACAAATGGTTTCACAGTAACTCGTACCTGATGGACCAAACAATTCTACTGATATAATGATTTATTAAGTATTCTGAAGGAAGTTTTGCCCTCACATAACAAATCATGGATCCTCCGTTAAACAAGACAACAACTATTGAACACATAAGGAAATTTATAGAAACTCTCTCCTAAAGTGGCCAGGCATGGTGGTACACATCTTTAATCCCAGCACGTGGGAGACATTAACAGGGGGGTCTCTCTGAGTCTGAGGCCAGCCTGATCTACAAAGTGAGCTCCAGAACATCCAGGGGTGTTATACAGAGAAATACTGTCTCTAAAAACCAAAAACCAAAAATCAAAAGAAAATAAAAAAATAAATAAAAAACTCTAACCAACCAAACAACACAAAACAGAAAACAAAACAAGAAAAAACAAAAACAAACAAAACAACAACAAACACCTAAAATGAAGAAGAACAAAGAAAGACAAAAAACAAGAGGATAAAGGAAAATGAGAGCTCATTAGAAACTAAAGAAAAAGAAAATACCACTGATTTGAATCCCTGTAGATTTTTAGCAGAATTTTTAGAATTCTATAACAGTAGAATACCAAATAGCTACAGGAACTGCTTAACGAACTTAAACAGGGACTTCATTTACTAAATGAAGACTAAGCAAGCATGGTAAGACAGTAGAGAATTGTGTTTTTGAAGAGAAAGAAACACTTGTCATGGTAAAAAAAAAAAAATACAAAATAGGGACAGAAACCAGCAGTTCAAACAGTACAAGTGGTACAAAAGAGTTAACAAGCTGGAGAGAAAGTTCATGTAATAATGTATAAAAATATGTGAAGAATTACAAAGAGTTCATAAAAATAAAGTGAAACCTTTTAATTAAGTAGTATAGAATGCAAATGACTGTCTCTGTGACATGTATGTCCTCTGTAGTGAATCAGTGTTTTCCTGGCTAACTAACTTCTAACTTCTGCAGACTAACTCTGCAGGCTATTCATAGAACCAGGAAGTAGATAGAAAGAACTTGATATATCCAAATCTGGGGGCCCAAACCTATAATATCAGAACCAAGGAAACTAAGTATTTAGATTGTGAGTTGAAACCCAGCCTGGTCTACATAGGAGATAATCTGCCTCAAACATGCAAACTTGTACATGATGCTAACAAAATCTTACCATAACAAATACAAAGTCCTATCCATAGTTTTACATCAAAAGCTTTACTTTCTGTTTTTGTAATTTTTAGGAACATTCATTTGTGAAAAAGCAATTCACACAGCCACTCCCATTTTTTAGTCCATGGGTTGGCAGCCTAAATCCCTCTTGCCTGACACTGTGATAGATTCTAAGAATGAGGATATGGACACAATTCTGTAGATCCCTTAATTAGGAATTTTCTGTGATTCCAGGATGAGTGATAATATAAACTAAAGATGTCCTGAGTTTCTTCTTAAAACTGCTAATGCCAAGAAAAACAGGATGAAAGCAGTACTCTTCCTAAATTAAGATGCCATAACGGAAAGAAGTACTAGTGGTCCAGGAAGCATGAAGTAAGATGAAAACAATCAAACACATCAATGCATAAAGCAACGTCCCCTCTCAGAATGTCTGATGGGCGTTCCCTACGAGGTGGCCTTAGGCAGGCTATATGTCCTCTCCCCAGACAAGACGACAGGAGCATCAAGAGAGGACTGGCTAAGAGCCAGACACCAAGCAGTTAAGCCTGCCACTTGGAAGAAAAATGCCACTGTTATTAAAGAAATAGTGCATCCAATTACAGATGATATTGCAGATGCTAATAGCATTGCTCTGTGAATCTCTGAATCCAGCCTAGAAAACAGCTCTGCTGCTTTTCTAGAAAAAGTATGTCTTTCCTAATGAATGTCCTGACAGTAATGAGAGTGTTACATGGGACGGAAACAGCAGACCTCCGAGATATTCTGCCATTAAGTTAGAAACAAAATTTTACTTGCTTTTTGAAATTATATCGCCAAGAAACCTGAACATATGGTTGAAATTTAAACTCTGATTTCAGTTTTTGATATTACCAATGTTTCTGCTCTTTCTGCATACATGTTTTCAATCTCAAGTACATTCACAGTTTTTTTTAAAAGACAAATGTCTTCTATGAAGACAAAGTTTACAACAATTGGCTATAGTTTCTATCTTAAGTTTTTTCCCCCAAAGGTCTATATGTTCAAAGTTTTGTCTCCAGCTTGTTTCAAATGTGAGGAGTTAAGAGTTGGGGGTCTAGTCAGAGCTCTGTAAGTCACAGGGAAAGTACCCATAAGGGGCAGTGTAAGACTCAGTTTCTTGCTTCACGTTCCTTCCAGGAGATGAATAGTTCTGTTCTGACATGCAGTTTCACCTCAGTGTGCAACCACAACCCCAAAGAAAGAGGAGTTGATTAGAAGACAACTCATGTGTCACAATGCATGTGTGCTATGATGTTTATGTGGTGGTCAGAAGATATTTCTCAGGAGTGAGTCTTCTCCTGCTTCTTACTGGATCTGGGGATAGAACCCAGAATATTATTAGTTCTGATCAGAAGTATTTCTAACTGCTGAGCCATCTTGCCAGCCCAATGTTAATGCTTTTGAATGAAGACTACTACAATCTGTCTCATATATATTTATTCACCCTATTTAAGCGAAGTATTTGTGTGTATTTATGTTTGTGCATGTGTGTATGCACATAAAATAATTATCTTTTTAGAGTCATGGTTATAGTAATTAAATATCACAGACATTCTTTGTTCATCTTTGTGTTTGGGCTTATAAGGTTAGAGGGTTTGATTGTCTGTTGTTTGATTTAAAGGGCCAGAGGCAGTGAATGATTCCAAAGAAACAGTATCTTCAAGACATAAGAGGACTAATACACTTACAAACTCACAAAAACTATGGCAATATGCACAGGGCCCACACACGTTCAAGCCAGACAAAAATCCCAGCACTAATAGGAGGAAGTTGACACAGGGGCCCACCCCTAACCAAGAAACTCTTTACAACTGATACCTACTGACAAAAAGAAATTTGATTTTCCCAGTAAATATCACTGGTTATATGAACCACACTTCAGGGTAGAGTTTATACCTAGGAGAATTGGCCAACAAATAAACAAAGTCCATGATTTTTTTTGTGGGATTTTGTTTTGTTTGGGTATTTTTGTATTATTAGATTTTTGTTGCTTTTCTTTCTGTGTGTGTGTGTGTGTGTGTGTGTGTGTGTGTGTGTGTTCTAAGAGAGAACAAGAACAAGAGAAAGAACATGAAGTAGGGTTAGTAGGAAGGTGGGAAGAATCTGAGATGAGTTGTGGGTCAAAACAGAGATGAAAAAAATTAAATAAAATATTGAATTTGTCTCTCTACTATTTTTGCTGCAGCAATAAAAAGCAGATCCAAAGAAAAGCCAAACATTGGTGTTGGGTTGGGATCTAGAATATATAAACAGAAAGGACTCCCTGCAGACGGTAAAAAATCTCAAGGTAAAACTTTTTACACCAATGACTGAGCATCCTGTTTAATAGAACAGACAGACTGTCAGAAGGACAGAAGTGGATACAATGGAGTATATAGCCCGACCCATGAAGCACATCATTGAAGGTACAAGAGTAAACAGACAGCGTATGACAGAAGATGCCCAGACTCTAGGCAAAGGTAACAGAGAAATGGCAAGAAGACCTCAGCCTCAAATCTCACCCTACACCCTATCAGAAGGAGACCTTGAGTCACAAACTAGAGGAATGTGTCACACGGTGATTACATTGGTGAAGACAGGAACCATGTTTTATTTCGAGAATAACTAAACTGCTCAGACATGATGCAGGTCTCAGGTCACAGGCAGGGGAGTAGAAACAAAGGACAGGAGTCAGGTGTAGTGTAAATGTTATCTATATGAAGCTAGAGAGATCTATAGATCACGGGAGAGGTTAGGCTAATTATATCCCTGCAAAGATGAAAAGCAATAGTCAAAGACTATAGAAAGGTAACCGCAGCTCAGTGAGATGAGTGAGGAGAAACTGAGGTCAAATCAGTCAGAATCCCGAGAGCAGAAGCATCTAACTCATTAGTACCAAGTAGATTTTACTATTTGTACTTTCCTTTACAAATAAAATACAATGCTACAAAAGATACAAACAACAATAATTATAACTGCTACATACAGATTAAAGTATAACAATTAAAACTATTTGATCATCAGAACCTATGCAAATTTTAAAGTTCCATGTACTATTATCCTGCTTATAATAACTAAAATGGTTGTATAAGTACAGATTGTTTTCTGTTTGATCTTAAAACTATTAACTACAAATAAATACAGATTGTCCGATTAAACAAGAAGACATGCAAGTCAGAACCAAAGCCTGAAGTCTAAGAGTAAATTTTATGATTTTTTAAGGGGCTAGTGAGATGCCCCAAAACTGAAAGGACTTGTCACCAAGCCTGAGTTCAATCCTCTATCACCACAAGGTAAAGAACCAGTTTCTGCAAGCCATTGCATATGTGTGCACTCCCCAAATATGTATTTTCTCTCTACCTTTCTTGCTAAAGTAATAACACTCATTGAGGAAATTAGTTTCCATTAAAATTACTTGTATCCTCAATTCCAACAATCTTACTTTGTGGTCTATAAAAGAATCAAGTGCATTTCTCAGCCAAGCAAGTGTCTTGAGAAGGAACATGTTCGCATCACAATTGGAAGTGCTGGCTATCAGAAATTTAAGCCCTCCTGGATGGAAAAGACAGACCTCAGCCTGCAATCGCATCCTACAGCTGATATTCAGGCCTCTTCCTTTGCAGAGGTTGATGGTAATGCTTTTGCCTTCAAAGGCCAGGTCAAAGTACAGAAATTCAATCAGTCCTCATCAAAACCAGAGGGCAGAAGGCCCACATGTATTGTTTTATAACTACTTTTCATCAGGATGTCTGAAGGTCTCTCTGGTAAACAGACAAGTACATTAAAAAAAAAAACAATAATCTCACCCTCAACACATCAAATGTTATCAGGGTGCCCATGACTAAGCTCTGACACCAGACAGCCATTGAGCCTTCTCCTTGTCTACTGTTCTATTTAAGTAAAAGGAAACTGATACTCTGTCTGAGAACAGGTTTCCTTGGGATTCATGCAATATTCTTCTCCTACCAGCAGAGGGAGGCCTGATCCACTTCCCGAGCTCTGAGATTGCTCAATCAAGTCTCTCAGGGACTCTCCAGGAGGAATGTAAGTCTCATCCTGCTCCAGCCCAATACTGTACCGAGGTCGGGCTTCTTGTCTCTTATACCTAATCATGGACAGGGGAGATAAATTTAAACACAGAAATGCAATCACAGATATAAAACATCGCAGACAAACATTAATCATGGAATTTAGCAATAAACGCAAGGCGAAAAACACTATTTGCTACCCTTGGAATGTTTCTCACTCAGTCATGTACATTTTTTCTCTCTCCATCTTCTAAATGTTATATATAAGTAGACTATACTCTGTTAGCATTTTCAAATAGCTCCAATATCCGTTTCCTAGAAACATTTCCTTTAAGTTCCCTAAGTACTTAAATACACAGGGTTTTTTTTTTTCCTTTCATTTATTAAAGTATGTCAGGGAATCTAGAGAGATGGCTCAGCAGTTAGGAGCAATAGCTGAATTTCCAGAGGACCCCAGTTCAAGTATAAACATGGCAGTTCACAATTGTCTGCAACTCCAATTCCAGAGTATTCAATACTCTTACATAGACATACATACAGGCAAAACACCACCGATGCACAAAACTAGATAAATAAATAAATCTTTTTTAACAAAAGTATATCAGGAAATTCTTTCACATAAAATGATGTATAAGACAATACAATAACCATGACATAAAACTAAAACCTTTAAACCTGGTAATATTTAACATGTAATGTCTTCAATAGCTAAGTGACGTGCTTACTATAGAATGTCACAGTTGAATATTTGGATGCTCCAATAGTATGGACATTCAAACCTTTACATTTCACAAAGCAGAAAATAAGTTCCTGACTAAAACCTTAAATATAACTAAACAGTTTATTTTAATGTTTACTCTATAAAAGCTGCAATACTAGAGAAATTTGTAGCCAGAAAATAAGAAATTACTCAAAGTACTCCGACTCCCATATTTTTTATCTAATTAGCATCAAACATAAGTCATAACTAGCCACTAAATTTTCCAATTATCCGTGTTTCCTTAGAGATGAAAATCTTAACTGAGTAATGTCTGAAACAGAAATGATATAGGCATCTATTTATAGCTTTGTTGGGGTGAATTTTGATCAAAGGCAACAGTTATTATCAGATAAACCTGAGATCTAGGGGCAAAGAAAGCTGTGTGGCACAAAGCTTACAGACAAGAACAGTAAAAAAAATATATTCATATAGGGATCTCACTATGAGTGTGAAACTCCATGAACATATCAAATACTTACCTGAAGTAACAGAATAAAATAATGAGGACCAAGAGTAAACTACAGACAGTCACAGATATGAGTAAGGCCTTGTGGTGTATGGGTCCATCAACAAAATCTGAAAAAGAAAGCCATGGAACAACTTATATTTTTACTTAAAAGGAATGAACTCTTTTTCCAAAAGCTTAATAACAAGGTATCAAATAGGGGAATGCAAAATAGGGGAAAACTTTAATGCATTGAAAAAACACACACACATATATGTACTCAAAATAGCATGCTTGGCTGTTGATGATACAGTCAGACATAGATGAATCCACTCAGCTAGATTTTTATTTTAACAGCATAAGTCTTCTCTATGACACAGAATAAACCCACAGAAAGAACACAGGGAAGTAAATGGGTCCCTGAGCCTAACATGAATGCACAAGTTCCTTTGTACCCCAGAGTCAGGTGCTGGGTCTGCAGGCTCTTCTCACCTGGCATCTGAAACAAAAACAACTCTATATTCAATATACCCAAGGTTGCTTTCTGATAGATACAAAGCATAAGGACCCCTGGAATCCTGTAAAAATTAGATATAAGTACCTAGTGCATATTTGTATGAACTCAAGTACTTGACAAATCAGATTTCCTTAAAACAAGCTTTCTCAAACTTCATGTAGATTAGAATGTTTTAAGAGACCAAACCCAGAAATATTTACTCAGTAGCTGAGGGCTATTTAAACAGTCTCACAGTAACAGAGTTAGCCACCTTATGAAAAGTATAGCATGCTCCTGGAAAAGTGATGGGTGCTACTTAGTTTTAAAAGGAAGAACTATAAGGTATGACTTCTGCCAGTAGATGTTTTCCCAGCTGTTCCCCTACATAGATAAGACATATTCAAATTTTGGCAGGAGATTTTCACTTATCCAAATGTGACTTTTTCAATCAAATGTACTATATATTCCATGAAAGAAAATTTTAAAAGGACCAATTGACTAAAGTGGATTAAATCATTACATCCTTAGCAATTTACTGACAAAACCTGCATGTGTGGCATTATAGTATCACTTCAGTAACAAAAAATGTATTTCACAAAGGATACTATATCATCTTGTAATTGGATTCATTTCTCTGTCTTCTATAAGGAAAGTATTACTATGTTACCCAGACTGATTCAAACTTCACTCTGCCTTAGCTTCCCAAGGGTTAAAATGACAATAGTGGCCACTATGTTGGCAGATATTTTATTTATATATTGTGAACATTTCCCACAACAAGTTATTTTCAAAGATGAAATGATATTTTGCATAGAAACATCCTAATTAGAAATCAACCTTCTGTTGTGATATTTTTAAGAGATTTTGCTATAATGTAGAATTTCTATAATCCATACAGTTATATAATTAACATACATATCTCTGATTATAACTGTGTCTACTTGACATTCTTAGATATAAAACAATTACATCAGAAGACAGACATTACAAATCTTCTCATAGATACTACCAAATACCCCTTAAAAAGACTGAAACAAAAAAAAAGACTGAAACAATTTCTAATTCATCATCAGTAATTGTTTTAGTTATTTTGACAAAACGTGTAAGGCATTCCAATATGTCCTTCATCAACAGTTCTCATTTGTATTTTATCATGTGTGATATAATTCTCTTGCTCTCTGATCACCCCTTACATAAAACAATACTCATATGCATACACATATATACACATGCATACTCATACATACACATGCACACACACTTGCATTCACATTTTTTAAAAAAAAATTTATGTACCTGTATTAGTTTAGACCACTTGAGGTTGTAGGACAATGTTGCTATGCTATCCACTTTTAAATAATTCAGACTTCTTATTACAAATACTATGAACAAGGATACTACCTCACCAATAGTTATATAATTTTAAGAACTGGAACACTAACAGGTTAGTTGAAAGTAAACTTTCTTTGTGGTGTTGCATAGAATCGTTGGATTAATTATCGCAAATTCTAAACTACAGACCTTTACACTTTATCTTAAAAAAAAAAACTGTAATGGTCATTGGTATAACATATTCATAAGTTTAAAATATGCATTTAACACTTATGATCCATACTACCTGCAAATATGAATGAAAGTAGGCTTCATCTCAAAAGACTAAACGAAAACCATCAGAAGTTAGTAGTTTATGCTTTTTTTAATTATCCAGTTCAGTTTTTTAATTATCCACTGTTGTAAGTGGCCCAGGGAAAAGGCGCTGCAACTACTGATGCACCATCCAAAAATCCATTACAAAAAGGACTAACAATTAGTACATACATTGTTTGGAAGATACTGTCATGTGTTCTTAAAAGTAAAAGTCTCCATGTGTATACAATGTTACTTTAGTGAGCTTCCATCTTCTATGCCCTACATATACATCTAAAGAATGGAACCTTATTAGAAAACACAGCTTATACTATATTTCCAATTTTGAGGACAACTCTACATGTTTAGGAATCCAAAGAGAATGTTCCTCTACTAAGATTAAATCTAACCTCAGTAGCACAAGGAATTTTCAGTACATGAGCCCAGAATTCTTTCTCACATCTATGCTATAATTTTGCTAAAACTCTCTTTCTCTTTCTCTTTCTCTTTCTCTTTCTCTTTCTCTTTCCCTTTTCATGTAGACACAGAGCTCAGACTGTGTACTGCCAACCCTGCTTTTGTTACTCATTACATTTCTGACTTATGACAGGAATGAAACCTCAAGGACCTAAGGGAGTTTTCCTTTACCATCCAGCGCTGTACTTAAGGCTAGCATTATTCAGTATTTCCATTTTCTTTTCCCAAATAACCCTCTCTTGCAGTCAAATGCACTGCCTGCTTGTCTTGGTTCATGAAGAGATGATTCTTTTCAGTTAACCGGTTTCCGTTCTTCATGTTGGTCTTATGTTACTCTGTCATTGCCTGTACTTGGGAGTGTTAACATGAATACTGCTGGAAGGAGTATTCCAAAAAGAGGAGAACAGCACCTGGGACCCTTTTGGGATAGAACCTTTCTACCTGTGCTGCCAATCAAACATCACATGGAGTAGGAACAACCAGGAACTCTACAAGCAAGTGGCAATCCCTCTGAGAGACAAGAGAGAATCACCAACTGATACATAAGAAAACTTAATTCTGCCACAGCCTTCATACTACATTTTTTTTTAATCTTTAGATGGGAATATCTATCCCTAATACCTCATGGGGTTATAAGATTCAAATGGTTCATGTAATGTAATACTTAGTATAATGCCTGGCTCACATTAGTCATTTTAATTTTCATTTAACACTTTGTCTCACCCATTTAGTAAATGCCTGTGCATCCTTGATTCTTGTTCATGTGTCACTTCTCTGTGGCTACTGTGCTATCCTGCTATTTGATACAGAACTGGCTCCGTGATGTCCTTATGATCAGCCAACCTCACACTCTGGCTGCCATGCCTTCTACACCATGATAGACAGACTGTATGCACACTGGAAGCTAAAATAAATTATTTCTCCCCAAAGCTACCATTCATCAGGCTATTCTACAATAGCACAGAAAAATAACTCATACAGAAATTGTCAACAGCAAAGTAGATTTTGTTCTATAGTGAACCTGACCTTTCTGGAGGAATGTGGAAGGGTTTGTACTTCAGGCTAGAAAGTGCTGTGGGCAGAGCTTAGTGGGCCATTCTTGTGTACACTAGGAAGACAGGAGTAACCTGATACACTGCAGACACATCTCTTTAATGTGTCTCCAATGGCAACTGGGCTAGTGGCCATTCATGTGATATTTTGGCAAAGAATCTAGTTGCATTCTGCATAGGAATAAAAATTTGTTTGAGTCTGAACTTTAAAAAAACTGGGCTAATTTCTATGGCAGAGGACATTTCAGGCAGCATGGTATTCAGTCCATGGCATGGTTATTCCTTATGACCCTTATGCAAAAGAAATTTTAAAATGCAGTTTGGAAAGGAAAAGAATACTAGGAAGCTTGTGATTCCAGCCAAGCTCTGTGCTGAAGAGTGTAATTACAAGATTACAACCATTGACAAGAACCCACTTGGGCCACATTGAATACCAGGAAAGGTACCCTGAAAACAACATAGCACCACTTAAATTTCCAATTTGTGAAAGAAGACAGCCAAAGGGGTTTCCTACTTCAAGAAAGCAACTACCTAAGGACACTTTTCAGTGGATTCAGCATATAAAACCTATTTATAAACACAGTCCAAGGTAACTAGGTTTTACCCTTGGTTGGTTGATAAACTTCTTGCCACATTACATTACTTTAGGTTGCACAAAAGATAAAGTGTTGAGGATGCCATGGGACCTTCCACCATGATCTCAGAGAATGTCTAAGGCTAACTATCATAGCAGAGTGAAAGTCCTGTGAGGGCCAAAGGCCATTACATAAGGGTATAAAAATGAAGTCTATGTTTCAATAGAGACTCTCAAGCTATTGGAGATGCCAGAACAGTAGAACACATGCCTACGAAGGGTGTATATGGGGAGTAGAACCAGCCAAGAAAGAGAGATGTGCTGCATACTGCAAAGGTAGAGGGGTAGTCATCTATACAATGTGAAGAGAACTCTGCTGGGTTTTACACTGTTGGGTTTTCATTTTTCTTGGGCACTATGGTCCCATCCCTTCATTTTTGAATGGGTATGCATACTCTACAGATATTGAAAACATATAATTTGGGTTTATGTGTTTGTTTATGTGTTTGTTAATATTGGGTGACAGTGAAAAGACATCCTTGGGTATAGAAGAGACTTTGCACTTTTGAACAGTGTTGGAGCTGTGAAAGAATACGTAAACCTTTGAAGTTGGACAATGCATTTTGTATCATAAAATGGACATAAGACATGGGGTCCAGGGATGTGATAGTGCTGGATAGGCTCATGGGATTGAGCTGCACCCTCAGCTGGTGGTGATGGTTTAAAAGGTTAAGGGACCTTTATAAGGTAAAGCCTTGCTGGAAGAAACACATCACAGGGACAGGGTGGGGGTGGGGTGGACTTTGAGTTTTGATAGCCTGACTCCATTTTTTTTTTTTTTTTTTTTTTTTTTTTTTTGCTCTCTGACTGTGTCTGTCTCTATGTGTCTCTCTGTGTCTCTGTCTATGTCTCGCTCCCTCTGTGTGTTGGGGGTGGGGTGTGTGTGTATGTGTGTATTTCTATATGTGTGTATCTCTGGAACTAAAAGTCAAAATAAAATCTTTATTCAAAGTTGCTTTTTTGTCAGAGTATTTTATTACAGAAAACAGAAAAGTTACTAAACCATCCTTAATATAATTTGTAATCTATCTCTACTAGTGAGATACCCATGACCAAATGTAAATTACATTTTTCCATGGTAATTCTTACATTTTAGCATACCATTTTTACAAGCAATATTTTCCTCATCAATTTCTGTATCTCTAACACTTTGGATGTTGCTTGAAAATGAAATAACAAAAACTGTGAACTTCTCATGTGAATTTCTAGAAGAAATCTGAAAAGCCTCAATGCTGTAATGGGAATTTATTTATGAAACACTGTCAAAAATATGAAACACCATTATGTTTTTAAGTTAATACACTCTCAAGAAATAATGCCAATCTTGAAGTTTCATTTTAAATTATGCACATAAGAATTAGGAATCTATAGCACTTATAAATCATTTATTTGTTATGAGTTCAAGGAAGGGAGAGAAAATCTAGAGACTTCTGTCAAAAACCATGCCAAAATGTCTTTAAATATGTAATAGTTATCATTTGAAATACACCAAAGTATGTAAGCATTGACATTAAAACTTTTAAACACATGACCCATTTTAGAAATATGCTATTAATTTAATAAAAACAAGTTTGTTGTGGAGATAAAATAAATGTGGTAGACAAAACAATCTTTCACTTAGTCATTTATAAGGTCTTTATTTTTCAAATGCATATTATGGCACAATAGATTTAATTAAGTCCCAATTCTGAATAATTTTCAGGAGTACGTATGCAGCAGTATTCATTTTCTCTATCTCCTAGCAGCTCACAGTAAGCTCTCAAAGCTGGAGCTATCTAGAGAGAGGTGAGGAGAAGCCAACAGAGATCTTAAGAACACAGATATATATAGCCACCAAGCCATGATCTTTGCACATTTGTTGACTGTCATGTTGTCATACCTCTACTCCAGCAGTGGGAAATAAAACCAATGAAAAGCAAACATTGTCAAGGCATCAATAAATTTGGCAAAAAGACAGAGTCCAGTGTTCATCTTATGTAAGCAAAGCCTTCTCACCCCTCTTACCTCTGTCCTTCAGGGGAGGCAAAGTGGGGTGGAGGTCTTTATTACATTCGTTCCTTTCTGTGCAGCATTCAATTGATCTTCTTTGATGAGGAATAGGAGTGTCCTAAAGTGAAATGCCAACAGCTATTAGTGGGTGTCTGCCATATTTCAATGTCAGACCATCTAAAATTTAACAGATTGTCACTGTTAAAACACATTTAATATTCTAATGATTTTACTCAAAATCTTGAAAAAGTTACTTTCCACCAAAAAACTTATTTCAAATTATAATGTATTGTTACAGGATTTCCATTTCAATAAAATATTATTGCACTTGTAGAAGCCAGAGTACATTGAATAAACAAATAAATGAAGTCAAAATTTAATCAATAAATAATCTGGATTTTAAAGGTAGTCTAATTGGAAACTAAGCAATATGTTAACAACTAATTTTAAAAAACACGGTTTGAAAATGAAGAAAGAATTAACAATTGAGAATTTTCAATTATTTTGCCAATTATTAAATATGGGTTAGCAATTACAAAAGGATTACTTTATTTGGCCAACATAAGTTACAAAGTAAATTGAAGTTATCTTTCTTACGCGACATTGAAAATCTGACCCTTCTAGTCCTAGACATCCAGAGGTGACAACAGGTGTTCCAGAGTCATCTTCTTCTATCATAGTGAAGCAGTACCCATCTGTGCTGAAGACCAAACAGGAGAAGTGACACAGTGAGGAGAGAGAACTATGACTCATGAAAATAAAGTGAAATTAATTCTATTGGCTTTATCACAGACATGAAAAAGTTACAGATATTTTTTTCTACAAACTATTGACAAACATCTGCGTTTATAAAAGTAGATGTATTCATCATTAAAGCCATTTTTTCTTCATTAGAAACTCAGGAGAGAGAGGAGTGAAATTTCAATGTATCATTAATTACCATTAAAAAGCATTTACATGTTTAGTGAACTTATCTTGGCCCTATCACCTTTCCAGAGAGACAACTTGAGGAATATAATATCATCCTCATCTTTTATGTGAGGAGACTGTGGATCTGAGAGCTTTAGTCGTTTCCCAAATATCACAAAGTCACTGAGAAAGAGGGGTAGGCAAGGCAAAGCTGGAACCAATGCCGTGAGTGCAGGGATTGGCTCTCATTGGAGACAGTGAAATCTAAGGCATGGCTGTTGAAGATAGGCAGAGGTGGGGTTAACCAAACAGCAGAGGCAATGAAGGTTGTGGTTCTTACCATTCTCTCTTTAGGCTGGTATGGCTCAGCAAGACATTAAGCATGACAGCAAACATTATTGGGCATCAATAAGAATAGAATATACAGAAAGGTCTTGATTTAAGTAAATTGTAATGTTTCCTAAATAAAAATGACTTTCCGTTGTTGTATGACATTTAATCTTCTTATCACTAATTCAAAAATAATGCCATTTCTGTTTTACATATGGTGGAATTCACTTCATGAGAAAGTATGAACATATATAAGGTTGAATAGAAACGGTTACAGAATGGGGCCTCAAATTGGAGGTCCTCTTATTTCACTCCCACTCATTATCCGCTATCCTGGGAGTAAACTGTACAGAATAACTTGTATATACAGAACTGTGTACAAAGAGATATATTCTCTTCATAAATCAGGACTTATAGTGTGGGTTCCCAATAATAAGTCACAAGCTGCCATCCAAGCCCCTAGAAAGAAACTATGGAGCCTATATCTCTCATCCTCTTCTCATCCATATGCATGTGCAGTGTCTAAGGGACATACAACAATGGAGTTCTAAAGGTCATGGGAACGAAGTTGTAAGAGCTGTATTAGCCATGATTTGTAGGTCTGTCTACTCACGTTAGTGGGAGCAGCGCTCCACCATGCATTAGCCCTTCAGTTACCATCAATATCCTTACAATTGTTTACTTAGATTTTAGGACTCAAGTGATCTAACATGTCTCAGTTTGTAAAACCTCGAAGGGCGGAGCTGAAGCATACTAATGAATGACTAGGGAGAGCCAGTGATAAATCTGTGTTTGACTACAGTCAAATGTATGCATGTTGTGAAAAAAAACTGCCTCTGAACAGTGTAAATCACACAGTACTGAAGGCAATATGTAAGACAGACCTTCACCACAAACAATCTGAGTGAATACTGTTCGTCTGACTTCCTCTGCATTCAGACTATTGGTGTAAAGTATTTCTGTTGGAATTCCTGGGCAGCAGAGGAGTCAACAAAAGGCATTAAATCTGAGGTGATATAATGTATTTCTCAAAATCACAGTGTACAGAAATGGCATTAGTGTAATTCAGAAGAACTCCCCCACCCACCCACCCACCAAACAAACAAACATAATTAATAGGAAAGAAGGGGGGAAATAAAGTTGTTGGCCATGTCTAATACAACAAGATGGAGAGTAAATCAAGCTTTAAAACTATAAAAAACCTGTTTGCAGATCCAAGAGCTAGAATTGCAAAGAAGAAGGGGATGAAGATATGGCTAAAAACTTAAGAGCTTCTAGTTTCTCTTTCAGAAGACCTGATTCCAATTCCTGGCACCCATACAGTGGCTAAAAACCATCTGTAACTTCAGTTCCAAACATCCAGCACCTTCTTCTTGCATCTCCAGGGTTTGCTAATGGGTATGACCCTCATACACAAGTGTAAGCAAAATATCAATACAAATAAAACAACCCTAATACATGTATTAGGTTTGTATGTATGTATGCATGTATGTAAGTATGTATGCATGCATGACTGACTGCATGTATTAGGGATAGAAAGAAAGAGGTATCCTGGAGAAAAGGATCACTATACAATGCCGTATGTTTAGAAAGAAATAAAATATGTGTAGACTAAGAGAGGGGAGAGGGATTTCATTGTTAATTATGTACAACAAAGCAAATGTATTTTACAAACTTCACACTGCTGTGCCTGTCCAGCAAAGACACTGACTGGTAATGAGCAGAACACTTACAGAAGCCGGAGCATTGCTTGAAATCCTTTAACTCTGTAACAAGCACCAATGCTCTTGAGTCCAAGCTGGTCAACTATTCTCACTACCAAGATGGTTTGTGGCTGTCATAAAGGACAGTTAACCCCCTGATATCAGTTTGTTAAAAATATTCTGATGCCCAAGTATCCAGGCTTGTATCACCATTCTCAAATGTAGGAGCTGATGAGACGAAGAACCAAGAAGGAAGTCAAAAGAAGAATAATGTTACGAAGTGAAAGCCGTGGATGAATACAGGATGAATCGTCTGGTTACAGTGATGAGTATGAATGTGGACGGTGACACCCAATCAATTAATATAACTGTCAATTAATGTGCCGTCCCTCTGTGTCACAGGCAGCAAGAGCCAGTGACAAATGAAGTGAGAATTGGGTGCATACCAAGAAAATCAGCCATGGATTCTCAGTGCTCTTGTAGGTACTCAGTAAACACTCGGCAAGTTAAAGATGGCATGAAATCAAAGTTGTGATATTTGTTATAGTCCCTGGATAGATAGCTCTTCAGGTTCACATTCTTTTTTTTTTAATGTGCCCAGTATTCCTGGCAAAGCAAAGGAAAGTTTGAAACACCCAGAAAGAGAGAAGGAGACTGACTGCTCTGCAAGACTTTTAGTGGCCTCCAGTGAACCCACACTAGCAAGAGGGGATCTGCTTGTTTCAAAGGTTTGGGGGAGTTAGTGATTCTCTGTTAGGATGCTATGCATTTAGAAACTGCAAAGATTTCAATTCCTCTCACTTCTGGTCAGTTGGATTTACAACGGCCTTCTGAGACCCAGTTCCTTTGTGAGTTATTGTTGAAGTATAGAAAGCAGTCTACAGGTCATATAAAATAGCATAAACAATACCTTTATTTAAAGTGAGGGAAATAGGAGTAGAAAAATATCTTAGAAGCTATGGGTGAAAACCACTCTTGCATGTCTCCAAGGACTGAGAATTCCCAAAGATCAATAAATAACCCTGCACATTTTCAAAGCCAGACCAAGTTCTCGAATCCTTGAATTTCCATTGAGTTTAAGTTTCGATCAGAAAAAAAAGAGCTGAGAACACAGTGTCTTTGAAAAATACCAGTTTCACTTTCAAGGGGGTACGATAAGTTTTTAAATTTTCCAGCACAATTAATCTATTGGTACACAGAATTTGTACAGTTGCTGTTTGATTTTGTAGATTATTATCAGTAAGTGGCTGATAGACACACGCAATAACTTTGTCCAGGGCAGTTCTTTTTTTTTCATATGTAGATCACACTCGAGCATGAGAGGCCAAAGGAGGCAGCAAGAAGAGGGAGTCTCGATCTGAGAAACACATAGACTATATATACTGATTCTCGAGGGAAGACAAACAACTGCTTCAAGCAGCAGGGATAGAAATCATAAGCTAGTTAGTGTTTACATCAATTGGCTGGGAAAGATCAATGAAGGATGTGCAGTGGCAGTTTCCAAAGTTGTGTTTTCTTTTTTGTTTGTTTGTTTGTTTGTTTGTTTTTGTTTTTTCGAGACAGGGTTTCTCTGTGTAGCTTCGGATGTCCTGGAACTCACTCTGTAGACCAGGCTGGCCTCAAACTCAGAAATCTGCCTGCCTCTGCCTCCCAAGTGCTGGGATTAAAGGCGTGCGCCACCACCGCCCAGCAAAGTTGTGTTTTCTTAAGTATCATTTGCACAGTCTTCATACAAACAAGCATGTCAACTTATTATACTTGATAAGTACCCATGCAGGAGAATTTCTGTTCAGAAACCAATATTTTAAATGAGGAAGTATTACAATGATTCCTGAAAGATGAACAAACAATAGTTATTACAAATGGATAGACCAGAATATGGTCATGAGACAAGCACATAAAAACTAATGTCAAAGACTCAAAGAAGATAAGGGATTTATAAAGCCAGATGAAAGTACATGTCGAAAAAAATAAGCAAGTCTGAGCCAACATTTGCTAGAATGAGAAAGTGACACAGAGCAGGACACAGGGAAACCACCTAAGAAGGGTTGCATTAGGGTTTGCAGCTAAGATGGCTGCAGTGATGATCTGCAGTGCCCCGGCAAGTCAAGAAATGGAAGGGCTGCAATGCAGCATGACACCTGAAAGCATATATAGAAGACAGACACCTCCTTAAAGGAGAAATCTCAATGGCTTTACCCTCACTTGTGATTACAGATGCAAACACTGTACTCACAACAGGCCAGGCTGGTCTTGAACTTGCAGCCTACCTTTTGCATTTACTTTTCTAATGCTGGGATTAAAGGTGTTTACCACACATTTGGTTCAATAACTACAACTTGCTGTTAGCTAGTAAAAGAACTGAGAGTACTGAAGAATTTACCAACCGCTACACTCCACTTGTTTTCTGACTTAGACAGTGAGATTTCACAATGGCTTTAAGTATGAAACAATCTTGGTTGTTGTCCCACTACCAGATTGCTTTCTCCAGGGTAGTGAAAGTGATGCTGAATAAGAAACCTACTTGGGACATTTAGCTTGAGGGTTTTTTTTTCCAGCCTGGTATAGAGTCCCAAGGCAAACAACTTATCCCAGATACTATCTAATCCAAAAAGATGTGTACTCTTGACCTTAAAGCTGCTTTGCCCGTGAGTGCAAGAGTCAGAACAGCAAACTGCTCACTGTTGGTCTGTAAAGATATTAAAGCATAAAGTGAAACTTGTACAGCAAATTGATATAGTAAATTCATCTCTGTTAAAACTTACTAAAAAATTAAGATGGACAAATAATTTGCAAGCTCTTAAATGAATGGCTTTAATAATTAATCCTGAATGTACTTTAGGAAAGTACTCATGCACAGCTTTGTGTGTGTGGAGGGGGCATCTTTTAACAGAAAGAGCTTGAGAAGTATTGCTATAGAGGGAAGGACTAGAGAATGGCCTGGTAGAAATGAGACAGGGTTGTGTGCTCTTCTAAGTCTTAGCAGTGGCTCTCAATCTTCCTAATGCTGCAAGCCTCTAACACAGTTCCTCATGTTGTGATAAATTCTAATCACAACATTATTTGTTGCTACTCCATAACTGTATGTTTGCTAGTGTTAAGAATTGTAATGTAACTATTGATGTTTTCTGATGATCTTTGGTGATCGTGGTCCATAGGTTGAGAACTACTGTCTTAGGAAAAAAAAAAAAAAAAAAAAAAAAAAAAAAAAAAAAGGCAGTCCCTGTGATCCATGCATGAGAAGACTCAACTAGAATCAGCTCCTCACTTCCAAAATGAGCATCATACACAAAAGAGAATGTCCTCAGAGAACCCAGCAGGGTTGGCTGCTGATCAAAAATTCATAGAATTCATAACTTGGAATTCTAGCCATTTTTAAAAATCATATCATAGTGACTAAGGATGAAATAACCTTTCAGAACCTCACATCCTTACCTGGGTATAAACAGGAACTATTGTATTCTTCACAAGAATGTTGTATTGATTAGATAGGTGAGAATAATAATATGATTATTTTAGTGAATACTAATTTTTTGTTGACTTCTACAAGTCAACACATCAATCCTGAGTGGCATAGTCACGTTCATTTGAGGGATTCCGCTGTTATTATTGTGGGTTTTATCTCTGTCTTTCTTACTACAATAAATTAAAGGTTGACCACTATATAATTAAAATCCCATCCCAACCTAATTGCCATCTCTACATTATCAGTTCTGATTTCTACTTTCAGTACTTGTCACATTTGACCTTTAGTTGCATCCAATGCAGCTCACCTATCTTCCTCACTAACATTAGTTTCCATGACACTTATTTCTGTTTGTTCCCTTGGATATTCTCCTTTATTTATATTCCTAAGTATGCAGTGTCTCAAGGTTCTGCTCTACTCTAGCAGACAGTGTTCCACAACGGATCCTCACCCTGTTTCACCATAGCTATGGATTCCCTTCAACTTCCAGCCTCACTCTTCTACTTCATCTGGTTAGTGAAGCATCGGAGCACACAAGGCCAGCAGAGGCTGTAGGAAGTTGCTCTTATACTCACAATAGAAAGTATGCCCTGGGCAGCTGCTGTCTCCCAAAGAAAGAAGAGAAATATGGCAAGCCCAAGTCCAAAATCACCCTCAAGTCACATTCAACCAAGCCAGCAGAGCTCAGCACTCCTAAGTGAAAAACAAATACTTCATTTGTAAGCCTCCAAATTTTTAAGGAGTGTATTCCCTACTAACACTGGCCAATGCTCTGTTTTGTTTTTCTTTTTAGATTTTTAAAATATTTGTATATTCTTAATCTGCTATCTTGGGGATGGAACTTACATCTAACCATGAAGTTTATTTATATCTTATGTGTCTTATGCAAACATAGCAGGAACATAATTTTACAAAATATTTTTAGTGTGCCTGCATTCTGCCTGTGACCCATCACAGGAAGTCAGGTGAGGAAATTTCCACTGGTAGACTTACATCTTGCTTTGGGAACATTTTAAATTTCTCATTTTTGGACTAAAGATACTAGTACAATAACCTGTATCAGACTCCCCATCGTGATAAGCATTCTAAAAAGTTTCAACAACAACAAAAACGTTTGACTCAATTTCATGTGCCCTCCTGGCTGATGGCAGTCTAAACAGTTACTCAGATACTCCTCTTGGACTCTGAAACTGGTAGTTCCACTCCCCATTGGAGTCCTGACCCTTCTTAATGCACACTTTGCATCTCTGACATTATTACTCCCAAGAGCCATGATGCTATGACTAGTTAGCACTTTCTCTCCTGTCTGCCCCGTCTCAAGAAGCTGTGGCTCTTTTGTACTCTTCCTGTAATCTAGGTAACAAAACAGATATCCTAAGTATCAAAATGGATGCAGCTATATAAAGATGTGTACAAAGAAAGATGCTTTAGATTATCTGAACCTGAATTCTTTATCTTTATAAAACATTATTTCTGACTTCATAGTTTTATTACTGTGACAGTCTCCTTACTAACATGTGTTGGATTCATCTAAACTCTATCAGAGAACTGCTTTCCAGAAACAATTGATTAATCTCTTACCAGTGCGAAATACTAACAGTCTTGGTATGGTGAGTGGTTAAGACAAGATCAGCATATATACATGGAATCTATGTTACATAACTATGAAAAGGTTTTTGAAGAACATAATAGTTTTGATTCATTGACAAGGAGCCTGAGATCTGTGTTCTGTTTATGTGTCTAGGGAAAAAGAGGACTCAAGCACCAGTTCAAGGTAAAACATGATTAGATATTTCTCTCTATATAGTTATATCTCCAGGTCATATTCGTGGAAACAATATATGTTTAAAATAATATGTAACCACTTGCAAAAGTGACATTTGAACCATTTCTATCACAAACCTGCAGATATTGTTGACTGAGTCTTCCGGACAGTGGTGGTGGCATTTACAACGCAGGATCTTGGGCCGAGGGGTGGGGGCTGTACTCTCTCCATCCTCCTTTTTCGTGCCCACATTTAATTTTCCAGAGCTTCGTAAGAGCATGTTATCAATGAACTTCTCTGTAAAGAATAATGGATGAGGGTTAGGACAGCCTTCCAGCCTTCTGTGGAAGACACAATATGTCACTGAGTTAAAATAACCTGTGAGAAAGATTCAAACAAAAGACATGTGTTTTGGTGATTTCATTAGAATAAATGTTATCAGTCTCGCTTTTCAGATAATCAATTCAAGTCTTGAATTTTAACTAATTAATCTGCACACAGTCAAATAATGGAGCAATGTTTTGAATTTAGATTGTCTAAAACCTAACACTATCTTTTTTTTTTACCAAATCACAAGGTTGATTTGAGGTAGATCATTATGCTAATTTGCTTTCTATTGTTGTGATAAAACTAGCCAAAACCAACTTGAAAAGAAAAGAGTTTACTTCATCTTATAACTTCTGGATCACAATCTATAACTGAGGGATATTGGGGCAGAAACCTGGAAGTAGAAACTGAAATAGTATCCATGGAAAAATGATCCTTTCCACTTACTTCCTCTGGCTGACCCAGCTACTTTTCTTCTACAGCCCAGGCCCATGTGCATAGGGACAGAACCACCCACAGTAGTCCCAGAACCCCTACATAAATTAGCAATTAGGAAAATGTCCCACACATATGCCCACAGGACAATCTGATGAAGATAATTCCACAGTTTATGTTCTCTCTGCCCAGGTGAGTCTAGTTTGTGCCAAGTTGACAAAAACTAACCAGTACAACAGTACATATTTAATCTGCAAAAAAAATGTAGAAAAATAAAACATTAGAAACCACATATTCAAAAGATGTATCTTTTCCACCAGCTTTTACAGATAGAAGTGTTTATCTGTGGTGTTTCTACCATCTTTGACAGGAGATATCCTTTAGCAAGAATGCTCTCCTAAAGGCAGGTGGCTTGGGTTTAATAACAGGCATTTCTGTCTTCCAAATAGACATCCAAGTTTCCTTGTATAACTTTATGATATTCTTCAACACATTTCATTATTCTTAAAATCATGATTATAAACATCCAGCTTAAAATTTTCTCTCAAACCACATCTATCTGGACTATAACACATTTCAAAAAAATGATTATAGATTGTTTCCTTAAAAAAACTAAAGTTATATATCAGAAGGAATAAATTCAATATGGCAAGACATAAAACAGAGTATATTTGTTATGTTTTTATATACATGATTATAGTCACAGATTGAAACAGAAAATGAGAAAATTAAGAAAAAATGTTTGTGATAATCTTTCTTGGACCTTCTATGTATTAAGCTAATTAGTCAAATTTTAGTCAATAATTTATGCAAAAATCATTGATATGTCTAACCAAGGTAGAAGCTGAGTTGGTAAAGTGCTTGCTGGACAAGCTTGAGTACTTACATTTTATCCCATCTTATTAAAGAGGTGGTCATACTTGTGGCCATAACCTCAGTGCTAGGGAAGCAGAGATACATAGATTCCCGGGGCTTGCTGGCCAGTATTTATTTAATCCAGCCATACTCTAGATTCCAATATGTTCACACTCATATGATAGAGTTCTCATCGGTAAGCTAACAGGATACAATGAAATTAAACATGTTGTTCTAGTTCCTTGTCTTGCAAGCCATTTGCTGCAAGTCTGTTCACAACAGAGTGTGAACACCTGTTTAAAACAGTACATGTAGGCATGTCCATATATCTATCACCCTGCCATTAACAGATTTCTTTGTAAATCTGGCTTGAACCATAACAACTTGATGAGTTGAGTTGCCTTTACAGACAATATAATGAAAAAGCATATGCAAAACTATTGCTTCCTGTTTCTTCATTGAAGTTTAAAAGCAAACAATATTCATTTATTATGCATATGTCCTGCAAGCTAATAACTTTTCTCTTTCTCTGGTGAAGAAGCCTAGAAGGGTAAATCCAATGCTTACAGAACTAGACATTTTATTTTCCTTTCCTTCCCTTAAGGTCAGGGACAAAGCACAAAGAAGGCAGGTGTACTACTACCAAATCACAATAAGATACTGATTTCCTTCCTGTCCTCTTGTCCCACCAGGCTTTGCTTTTTTCCCTGGGAAATCTAAGGAGGTTGAGAGCAAGCTAGAGGCTAAAGAAAGGAATAGAAAAACAGCTCTACTCCACCATTCCCCTATAAGGAGGCCTACTGGTTAAGAGTTCTATCTGGAAGCTTCTAATCAGCTCTTCCAGTATGCCATGCTCTCACACATGAGGCAGTCCAGGGGCAGGAGATATCTGAAGAAAGACTTCAAACATTAGAGACTGAAGACAAAATACACACACACACACACACACACACACACACACACACACACAGAAAACAACCAGGAAAAAAATAGAGTCTGAAGGCAAATAACTGTAAATACAACTGTTTATCAACAGTTTATTAACTGTTTAAGTTAACTGTTTATCAACAGCTTATTAAAAGGCACACAAGGAAAACAAAAGTGAATTTCTGTGAGAAGCGAGGAACTCCAAACATATGGTTACATCGATGAAAATCTCAGTGGATGGATTGAAAGATGAGCTGGACGAAGAGACAAACACAACAAGGAGGAGGCTCAGGAACTCCATAGACATCAGTATGAGAAAGTCAGCACAGGAGTCTCCTTAGAGGGACTTGAGATAACAGAAGATGATCAAGTCAGTAAACCACGCACTGAATTATCATGAGCTTCTAGTTTAAAAAGGTAAAGTATAAGAATCAGAATGATGGGACTGGAGTGATGGCTCCAAGGTTAAGAATTATTGCTGTTTTACACAGGACTCTGGTTCAAGTCCAAGTAACTATTGATAATAAACAATCAACTGTAGGGACACAATTTTGAGGAGAAAAGAGTTTATTTCACCTTACAGCTTATAACTCTATCCAGGGAAGTCACAAGCTCGGAAGCAGAAACAGATGAAGGGGCCATGGAGGGTCGCTGCTTACTGGCTGCTCCACATGACTTGCTCAGCCTGCTTTTCTATAGTATCCAGAGATGGCACCATCCACAATGGGCTGTGCTCTCCCAAAGTAATCACTTATTACTTTGCCTTATCTTATAGCCTGATCTGAAGAAGGCATTTTCTCCATCTAGGCTTCATCCTCTCAGATGACTCTAGCTTCCGTCAAGTTGACATAAAACTACTTGTTGGGGGCTGACTTTTAGCAGAAAGCGGCTATCAGCTTTGCAGCCATCTTGAGCCATATACCCTGACATGAGACTTGGATTACAATAGCCTACAACAGCTGAGCACACTCCGATAATCTTGGTTTAGATACCTTGAGATTAAAGGTGCGTAAGATTAAAGGTGTGTGAGATTAAAGGTGTGTGACTTAAGAGTATGACTTAGAAGTGTAGAGATCAGATTTAGAGACAAGACCTAAGGGCATGATTAAAGGTGTAACTTAGAGGTGTAGCTTAGAAGTGAGACATATAAAAGGCAGAGGCAGACGGAGAGAATCAGACTGAGATCAGAGAATCAGACACATCAGACATTAGGTAGAAGACACTTGGCTCCAGACAGAATCAGACACAGCAGACAGAGGAGACAGAGAAGAAGACACTTAGAGGAAGAGAGACTGAAGAATAAACGGGATTGAATCACACCCTGTCTGGTCTCCATTCTTCGAGTCTGCCCTCACCCTCGCTCTTGCTGAACCCCGACTCGCAGACCGGAGCGGCAGCTTGGGCCGGGATACAGTGGCTGTCCAAACGTGGGCCGGCCCGGGCCTCAACATTTTGCCTGGGCTGCGACGTTTTTTGGCTGCCCCAACGTGGGGCTAGTGTGGACCCCGACAACTACTCAGCAGAGACCTACATTCCAGTATGTAAAATTTTAGAATGAAAATGACCTTAAATTTGTAAAGAATCAAAGTTGAGAATGAAAGAAATTAAAATAAGATTAAAATGGCAATTGTAGAAATGCAGGCAATAATTGCTATTATAAACCAAATAAATGGACCTAACAGATATTTACAGAACATTTCAACTGAACATAAAGAACTTAACTTTTTCTCCAAAGCTCATGGATCTTTCTCCAAAACTGATTACATATATTCAGACAGAAAGCAAGTCCCACCAGATAACAAGTACATTGAAATAGAACCTGCATCCTAACTGACCACCACAAAATTAAGCTGGACATCAACAACAGAAACAAGAGAATGCTGACAGACTCATGGAAACTGAACCACTCACTAGCGAATGAAAAATAGGTTAAGGCAGAAATTAAGAAAGACATTAAAATTTTTCTAGTATTGAATGCAAATTCTAGGGTATACTCAGACTTACTTAACTCAATGAAATCTGCCCTAAGAGGAAAGGTCATAGTAGTAAGTAGCTATATAAAACAAACAAACAAAAATTTAAAGCAATTCCACTAAAATTGAGAACAAGACTAGATAGACTACTCTCCCCATACCTATTCAATATAGTACTTGAAGTCTTAGCTAGAACAATAACAAAGCGATTGGCCTGCCACCTGCCTCTGACCCCAACCTTAACCAGTCTAAGGGGTATTGGCCAAAGTCAAAATCCACAACAAAGCTCTAAGGTGCTGATGTGGAAACATAAAGAAGGTAATACAGGGAATACACAACCCTATGTCATCCCAGGCCTTCCTATTAATCTCTAGGGCAGAGATCTGTTATCCCAGTTGAGATTGATTATGTGCAGCCCTAATGAAGTAATCATGGCTCAAATGGTAAACTCTGAGCTTTCCCCAGGGAAAGGATTAGGAAAAAGTGAAGAAGGGATTAGTCATCCTATTGAGATTTATGGTAACACTGGAAGAAGAGGCTTGAGGGCTACTGATTCAGCTGTACCCCTAGGGTGTTGTGCGGATCCCATCACCTGGAAGGGGGACTCGCCCATCTGGGTGGATCAGTGGTCTCTAACCACTGAAAAATTACAAGCTGCTCAATTGCTAGTGCAGGAGCAATTACAAGCAGGACATTTAGAGGAGAGTAACTCTCCCTGGAATACCCCAATATTTGTCATTAGGAAAAAGTCAGGAAAGTGGAGACTGTTTCAAGACCTGAGGGCTATTAACGCAATCATGGTTAGGATGGGAGCCTTACATCTTGGGCTGCCCACACCGGTGGCCATACCTTTAGGCTATTATAAAATAGTTATAGATTTAAAAGACTGGTTTTTTTACTATCCCATTGCATCCTAACAACAGAAAGTGCTTCGCTTTCAGTGTTCCTGCTATAAATTTTAGAGAAACTATGAAGAGATATCAATGGAAGGTCTTGCCTCAGGGTATGGCTAACAATCTTACCCTGTGCCAAAATTTTGTGGCTTCTGCCATAGAGGGTGTTAGAACCATGTTGAAGCAAATCTATATGATTCATTTCATGGATGATATTTTAATAGCAGAGAAAGATGGAAAACAGGTACTCCAGTGCTTTGATGATCTTAGAACAGCTTTACGGGCTGCAGGATTGCAAATAGCACCAGAAAAGTTACAATTATAAGATCCATATACTTATTTAGGATTTCAGATTTATGGTCCACGTATTATTAATAGTAAGGCCACCTTGAGGACTGATTCCCTTAAGACACTTAATGATTTTCAAAAATTATTAGGAGACATTAATTGGCTACGACCATATTTGAAACTCACAACAGGAGAATTGAAGCCTCTGTTTGAGATTCTCAAAGGATATCCTGACCCTAAGTCTAACAGGACTCTAACAGAGGAGGGTAGAAAAGCCTTACAGAAGGTGGAGAGTGGTATTTCATCTCAATTTGTAACTCATATTAATTATTCTAAGCCTTTATATTTTCTTATTTTTAACACTAAACTAACTCCTACTGCAGTTTTTTGGCAAACTGTACCCATATTATGGGTCCATCTTCCCTCATCCCCTAAGAAGGTTCTTTGTCCATACTATGTTGCTGTAGCTGGTATGATTATGTTGGGCAGAGATAATAGTCAAAAATACTTTGGAAAGGATCCTGATGTAATAGTACAACCCTATACAAAGCATCAGGTTGATTGGCTTATGCAGAGTTCTGAAGTCTGGCCTATTGCATGTGCTTCATTTGCTGGTCAGATAGATAATCATTATCCATCAGATAAATTGATTCAGTTTTGTAATCACCATGAATTCGTTTTTCCATCTCGTACTGTGCATGCACCTATCGAGGAAACATTGCTAGTTTTTACTGATAGTTCCTCATCAGGAACAGCTGCTTATGTCTTTCAAGATCAAGTAATATCCTTTGCTACATCATCTGTGTCAGCTCAATTGGTTGAATTACATGCTGTTATTGCTGTTTCAAGCATTTCCAAATCAAACCATTAATATTTATACAGATAGCTCATATATAGCTCAATCTATCCTTCTGCTAGAAACTGCTGCTCAAATAAAGCCTTCCTCAGAAGCAGACAATTTGTTTTTACAGTGCCAACAATTAATTTTGAGGAGAAAGTGTAAATTCTTTATAGGACACCTGAGAGCCCACACTGGGCTACCAGGTCCTCTCTCTGAGGAATACACCAGGGCAGATCTAGCTACTCATGTAGCTGCAGTGACTTTATCAGATCCGCCATCTAACTTGGATCAGGCCATAAAGGCTCATGAGTTATATCACCTTAATTCTAAAATTTTAAAAATTATGTTTAAAATTACCAGAGAATAAACTAGACAAATTGTTAAACAATGTCAATCATGTGTTAAACTTTTGCCAGTTCCTCATTTGGGCATAAATCCAAAGGTACTGATACCAAACAGTATCTGGCAAATGGATGTTACTCATTATAATGAATTTAGCAGGGTGGCTCTATTGAACTCTTGGTTCCCCAACTTATGATTTAGTGAGGAACATTACTTAGACCCAGGAGAAAATCCACTACCACAGTTACTATACTTGTTTTGGGGGTTTGGGATTGACTAGAGCAGGAACAGGGATTTCCTTACTTGTTTTGTTAAGATCAAAGCAATGATCAGTTGTGTATTTCTATAGATTTAGATTCTGCTATAACACATTTGTAAACAGAATAGAAGATGCTTATACTTTTTACTCCTCTGATAGAGGGAGTTATGTGTTGCCCTTAAAAAAGAGTGTTACTGTTATACCGACTATTCAGGCATTGTTAAGTCTCTTGTCTCTCAGGTCCATGCTGTTCAACAAACTGATGGCTTTTGTACAACAGATAGACACTATTCAAATGAAACCCATACAAGTCCTTTATTACAGGCTGGAAGTAGGGGATTGTAAAACCTGTGTTGTCAAGACTAACAAGGATTATCCCCTAACTTACGTGCTAAGCCGGATAGTCAGTGACAGGTAAGAGAACACTTCAAGACCCTTTCCCTTAAAAAGGGAGGCCTCACTATCATAAGACAGGAGCTAAACCAATGGCTGTTGAATATCCAAAGACAGGAAAGGGAGGCTGGGGTCCTTTGTTCCAACCTAAGGCAGGCACGGTTTCCGTAAGTTTTCCCAGCCTTCCCTTTTGAAAAAAAATTTAAAAGGGGGGACCTGTGGGGAGCTGACAGAAGGTGACTATCATCCTTGCAGCCATCTTGAGCCATATACCCTGACAAGAGACTTGATTACCTTAGCCTACAACAGCTGAGCACACTCTGATAACATCTTGTTTTAGATACCCAGGATTTTCCCTTGGGTGTGTGAGACTTAAAGGTGTGTGACTTGAGGGCATGACTTAGAGATCATATTTAGAGACAAGACCTAAGGGCATGACTTAAAGGCGTGACTTAAAGGCTTGGCTTAGAAGTGAGACATATAAAAGGTGAGAGGCAGACAGAAGAAATTATTATTAATTATTAGACACTTGTACTTTCAGTAGGCACTTGAAACTCGAGACAGGCAACTAGGATTAGACACTTGTACTTGGATGAGACTCGAGACTAGAACTTAGAACTTGGAACTTGGAGGCACTAGGGACTAGGAACTAAGGACTAGGAACTCAAGACTTGAGACTTGGACTAAGAAGAGAGACTGAAGATTAAACAGGATTGAATCACACTCTGTCTGATCTCCATTCCTCATGTCCATCCTTACTCTCTCTCTTGCTGAACCCCAACCTGTGGACTGGAGCAGCCTGGGGCAGTGCAGGCTCTAACAACTTAGCCCCCAAGGTTTTTGGCAGTGCCGGTTCCAACATTGAAAGACTGGTCCAAGACATTTTTGGCCCCCAAACGTGGGCTAGTGTGGTTCTCAACAACAACTGAAGTAGACCAAGGGAATACAAATAATAAAGGAATATGTCAAAGTACCATTATTTGCAGATGATAAGATAGCATATATGAGTGACCCTAAAAATCCCACTGAGAAACCCACACAGCTGATAAACACTTTCAGTAAATTAGCTAGATACAAAATTAACTCACAAAAATCAGTAACCCTCCTATATACAAATGACATCAGCCTAAGAAAGAAATCAAGGAAACAATAGCCTCAAATAGTATAAATAGTATAAAATATGTTGGGACAACTCTATCCAAGTAAGGGAAAGACTTACATGATAAAAAACTTGAAGTAACTGAAGAAAAAAACAGAAGAAGATATCAGAATATGGAAAGATCTCCTATGCCAATCTTACCAACAACAATCTACAGAGTCAACACAATTCCCACCAAATTACATATAATTTTTTCATAGATTCTGAAAGGACAACTCTCAACTTCATACGGAAACACAAAAAGCCCAAGATAGCTAAAACTATCATGAATATTAAAACTATTCTAATGGTGTCCCCCCTTCAAGATGTACGACTGCAATGGTGGCACAAAGCTTGTGGGGGTGGCCAACCAATATCTGATTTGACTGAAGGTCCACTCCATGAGATGGAGTCCATACCAATACTGCCTGAGTGACCAACAACCTGAGACTAGATGGCCCAAGGACCTAGGGTAAACCAAATAGTTTTTTCTTTGTTTTCAGATTTTTAAAGATGAAAATAAAATGATTGCGAATGACATTCTGTTACAATCATAGACCAGTACCTTGCTCAGCCATCATGAAAGAAGCTTCCTCCAGAAGCAGACAAGAATAAATAAAGAGACCAAATTCAGACATTGTGTAAAGAGTGAGAGCCCTTGGGACACTCAGAATTAAAGGAGATGTGTCTATCAAATCCTTCCCTTTAGAGCTCAAGGAACCTTGTGGAAAAGGGAGGTATTTATAAAAGCATCCTTTATGTGTGTATTATGTCTTTCACTTTAGTGGGTACTTTAAATTGCATTCTTGTGTATGCAGTCCAATGGGTCTCTGTTTCTTGTGGCTTCTCTTGTGTAATTTTTTTCTGTTTATTTGTTTTGTCCAATTCTGATGTGGTAGTTTTTGTTTTATCATATCATATATCATATCATAACATATCATCCCTTAGAATTTTATTTGTTTTCTAATGAGACAGAAAGTGGGTAGCTCAGGACAGGTGGGGAGCAACTGGGAGAAGTAGAGGGAGGGAAACACATAATCAGGATGTGTGTCTGTGTCTCTTTGTGTGTGTAAATATATGATATATATGTAAAATTTTATTTTCAATTAAAGAAAAAGTAAAAATGAGAATGGCATTGTATTCCCACATAATTAAAACTAAAACTGCACACATGAATAAGAGAGTTGTGCAAAATGTGGGTGAAAAGTAAACAAAATGTGAAGCTCAACATGTGGGCAAAATATAAATCAAATGCGAAGGTAGTAAAACATAGTTTAATATTCAGGCTATCAAAGCACTTTCTATGCACCATTATAAAATATCAACTGGAAGAGATAGTCCATCCCTATGAGGATCTAGATAAAGGAATGTGCCTCTGGCAAGTGGAGACCCAACTTTCAAGGAAGGTGAATATTCTCCATATTGAAAGTCAGTAAGATGAGATCTAATACCTACTTAATTCAGGTCATAAGACCATGAAATGAAGATAGTCATGATGTATTCTTAAGAAAATGATGCATGCATTTTGTATTCATGCTAGTTGTGCAGTTTTAAAGTGAATATGTGATAAAAAAGCATAAGAATATATGGGAACTAATATTTCTATTCATGTACCATATATGAGCAGATAAGGGTATGTGTGTAGACAATGGGAGTAAAGGTGTAGAGAAAGAATCCAATCCTTTTCATTGTGGAAGCCTACAGGCAATGGATATCCATGTGAGTGTGAATTTAGAGATATCAATAGGACTTTTAAAGGGAAAATTTTTTAAAAAGGCATATATGTCATTGCTACTGGAGAGAAAGAATTGGAAAACACTGTTAGAAATGTAAGTATCTCGACATTGTACTAAAAGAAGTACATGAGAGACATGGTTGGCCTCATATCATTATTCAGGTATCTGAGTTGTTGGAGAAAAATCATCTATGAGGAAAGATTTGTACATCATGAAATGTTCTCTTTGCACCCAAATGGGCTGTAATTCATGTTTCTACATCTGAATTTATCTGGGCTAGCAAATCAGAAATGATCACAGTTAAGAGGTACTTAAGTGAATTTATAACCTGCCTTTTTGTTCCAAAATAGGAAAAGATTGTTGTCACATCCTGATATGAAATGAAAAACATCAATGAAAAACAAACAAGATAATCAAAGCTTCACATTAGAGATGATCACATTCCCTAGCTCATCATCACATGTGAGAGTTAGCACTGAGCCATGTGAATGGATTCTTGGCAGCAATGACATTAAGTACACTAATGCGTTAATGTCGCACTTTGCTTCAGTTTGGTTTTCTCTTTCTTTCAAGGTAATATCTCATTACCCAGGCTAGCCTTGAATTCATTCTGTAGCCAAAAATGTCTTCAGCTTGTAAGTCTCCTCTGTCAGTCTCCTGAATTCTGGGACTACAGGTACAAGCCAGCTATGCTCAGTTGGTTGACCATTCTTTTATATGTTTATGTATATGTTTGTGAAAGTTTTTGGAAAATAAGCATAGTTCATTCTATAATGTTGATTATCCATAAGCTATTTATTATGGGCAAAATATTCTCAACACCCCCAAACCTGAAATATCTTCAAACCCCAAATCTTTTCTTTTAAAGATTTATTTTATGTATGTGAGTACACTGTAGCTGTCTTCAGACACACCAGAAGAGGGCATGGGATCCCATTACAGATAGTTGTGAGCCACCATGTGGTTGCTGGGAATTGAACTCAGAACCTCTGGAAGAGCAGTCAGTGTTCTTAACTGCTGAGGGATCTCTCCAGCACTCCCTCAAATCTTTTAAATATTTAAATGCCAAGTCACATAGTTCAATGTTTATAAGCTTTCATGTGAAGTTGTTTTAAAATATTTTATAAATTTACTGTCAGGCAATTTATAGTGTCTATAGACAATGAAACATAGGTTAATTTTGTATTTAAACTTTGGTCCCACCCCAAAGGTATCTCGTTATACAGAAGCAAATACCCCAAAATTAAAAACAAAAACAAAAAACAACAAAAACACTTTAGACCTCATACACTTCTATTCTCAAGTATCATGGATGATGAATACTTAGCCTGTAATATTTTACAGACAATCTTAGGTCAAGCACTTCAGTTACAAAAGACAAATATCCAAGTCTAGTAACTCCAAGGATCTGTTTTTTTAAAAAAGAAAATCAAATACCTGCTTAAAAACACAGAGAAAAATCAAGTAGAAGTTACTCCTCATATAAAGACAAGGAAGATGCATTATTGTATTTAATCTTTATGTAAACAGAATGTAAGCTGTTTTAAACCAGGAAGACATTAACAGCACCAGAAAGATAGGTAATTATTACTAACTCATAATTCAGGCAATAATTCAATAATTACTTAAATATAGGTAGCATTTAACCACCCTGAGTGAACATACCAGGTTTTCATGCAACATGGCCTAAGTAAATGGAGGCAGCGAGATGAGAAAGTGACTCCTTCTGACTAGATTTACCATTAATTAAATGGCAAGCTGTCAATCTGGCAGAACTGGAGAGGAGTGTCTTGTTTCTGTCAGAATAATAAGATCAAGGAAATAATTTATAGACCTGTATGCAGTTGCTATTTATTAGTCCATAGTTAATTTACTAGGAATGAAAATTAAATCACAGTTCACAGCCACCAGAAAACTCAGGGTGATTTGAGTAAAAACCAGAAAGGAATACTGAAGAGAGCAGATATGAGAGTTTAGAACAGCAATGCAGTGAACAGAATCATTGGACCCATCACAGGCTAAGCATACCACAGAAAGGCTGTACAGCCCCTGAATAGCCTATCCACGGTCGTGCAGAACAGCCAATTAGAAGCTGCGCGTCTTTAAAGTTATAATTGTGGGAAGGTATTTATAAAAGGTTTAGTTTCATGTATCATATTACACTGAACTCAAATAAAATCCAGCTTCACAGATAGAAGTCAGGCATTCAGTGATATGAGCATAACAGTATATATCAGTTATAGCCTGAAAATAGTAATTGATTAGATGCATATACAAAGGATAATCGTTTTGTTTAAAATGTAATAAATTTTTAACAATGGTGATAATTCTGAAATAGGAAACAGAAGACTAAATATGTGAATATCAAGATAAACACATCAGAAACAATGAAAACAGCCCAAATATCAGAGTGTCATTAAAAGAACATCTCAGCAGTCATAGTTGCCTGTAGTTTTTTACTAGGGGTTGGACCCTGTGATTTTTTTTCCCCCTTCCACATTAGAATTTTGACTCTATTATCATTAAGGTCTTGAAATGTTGACTGCCTTTTTTATTCTACAAAGTCTCCATTAGAGGGCAGGCAGGAGCAAGAAGTGGAAACCAAAGGTGTGCACCCTGTCTTGGGTAAAGAAGTAAGAGAATAAGGGAAAGCACAAGAGTTGTTGAAATTTGCTAACAATCCTTGTTCCCATTCATATATTTTATAATGTCAATGAACTTCCTTTTTACTTTCAGTCGGTGGTTTAAATACCTGTTTATTTCTTCGAACAGTTAGTTATTTGTCAAGATTTTAGAAAACTGACAAATAGAATTTTGATTCTAAAATGACCAGAGGAATACTGCACATTGGGGGGAGGGGGAGAAGGAGAAGCTTGCTTTTCAGACTCAGAGTTGAATGGGAAGGCATTGGTTCCCGGCTGTGCTACTGCTTGGGGAATGGCAAGCGACAGATATGGTCACTGACCGATGGAGCCTGACAAATGTGTTCACAGGCTCAATTCAGCTACCTCCTTACTAATTGGCCTTTGTGACTAAGCCTCCATAAAGAATGTGGCAAATGACAGTATTGTTGGTTAGAGCCTTAAGGGATGTGCCAGAGTTAGAAAATAGGGACTTTCTCATGAAACACTTATCACATCCCTATTCTCTGACCACTGTGCCTCTTTCTCCATACATGCACAATCACGTTACCACACCACTCTGATTGTGCTGAATGACTGCAGTACCCACATTATAATATCCCTTTCAAACCTGCTAGAGATCACAAAGCAACTGACTGAAAATAAATGCTTTCATCATTTGTTTTGTGATGTTCAATTAATGTTGACCTACACTTGTACATATTTATTTTGCATGTAACTGATGTAAAATTATGAGCATGAGTCAACACAGAAGGTATGAGAGGAACGTAAAAGTACTGTAGCATCACTCCTATGTTTTAAACAATAGTTGGCTTTTGCTCAGACTTTATAAATGCTTTTGAATTTACAGAGACTCAATAAAAATGCTTACTTCAATATAACATTATGCAAAATATTTTAGAACATAAATTAGTTATAAGCATGTCGATTGAATCTTCAAGGTAAGAAAAGGAGCCAGCTAGCAAGTCACCGAGATGTTTTCAGACATTAAACATCACACTGACTCCATATGTATACACCCGCACGATTGCCAAGGAAGATTAAAAACTTTCACTTGTTATCTGTATTTTAAAATATTTAATATGTCAGCTAGGTCAGCAGTGTTGAAAAATAAATTGAGCCATGGTTTTGATAAAGATAATGCCATAAAATCAACTATATTTGGAGTTATTTCCAAGCCAGGAGCTGTGGTTTTGTGGTTTTGTGTACCTTCAGTTCCCTGTTTCACAGAGTACTGAGGCTAATCAAGGTGGATGTTCAACTTTCCACTGTACCAGAACTTACTCTGTGGTGCTGCCAAACAAGCCAAGAACATCCTGAGCTATAACAACAATTTGTACTGAACAGGTTATATATACCATATATGCAATAATATGCCCTTGAGGGCATTTGAGATCTTTACGTTTTGAGTCTTTAATTGCATAATTACTTGATGACACTTTAGTTATATTAAATATTGACCAAAATACAGAAACATATTGATAATCCACATATCTAAACTACCTAGTATAAAATCAGTGTGTAGATGCATATGCATAAACTAATCTTAGAGCTCAACTGTTAACTACAATCATTACCAGTGCACTTAACAGTTTATCTGTGACAAAATTAACTAAAATAAAATTAAAATATTCAAAGCCCATCAGAGAGTCTCAAGAAAACTCTGTAAATAAATGGCTTAGAATATGCAAAACTGTGCATAAAGTCTCTGATATTTGCTGTTGGTAATGGTGCTTGTTTATTTATTTGCTTATTATTCTTACACTTAATATCTTATAGAGAAAAATTCTAGAAACCAAACCAAAATTGGCATAAATTACTAAAATATATTTCTTTTATTATTTCATGGGTATATGCTTTCTTATTAAAATTAATTATAACCATCTTGATAAAAATGGCATAGTTACTATTTTGTCAAAACCTGCATTTGGAATCATGTTTAAGTCACTGCATTCATACTTTTAAACTTTCTTTTTGGAAATAGTATTTGAAGGCTGAGATGTAGCTCAGTTGGTACAGGACTTGGCTAGGATTCAGGAAACTCTAGCATCAGATATGAATGGACATTATGGCGTATGCCTATGATCCTGGCTCTCCGGAATATCAACATGAAGAGGAGGCATTCAACACCAGCCTGGCCATACAGTGAAAAAAGAAAGAAAGAAAGAAAGAAAGAAAGAAAGAAAGAAAGAAAGAAAGAAAGAAAGAAAGGAAAGAAAGGAAGGAAGGAAGGAAGGAAAAGAATTATAAGAATGTAGTTCTGATGTTTATAATCTATAAATTGAGGATGGAATGCCATACCATTAAAGGAACTTAAATATCAAAGCTATAAATAAATGATGATACAAGGACTTTACATACATAGCACTCAACTTTAAATATTTCTGGACCATGCTGGGGTAATGAGAGCTTCAGTCCAATACATTTAATATGAAAGCTGAAATAATGTAAGTAATGTTTCAACTGTCAGAAAGTAGAATAAACTATACACTGTCAGGACAGAGCAGCTAAACTGCACTTTCCTGTCATTTGGGTTTTGTGTGTCAGATGTTTTAGTCCTCAGAGTTGTTCCATTTCACCTTCTGTGCCAACAAAGAGAAAAGTCAAAATGGTGTGCACATGCATGTGCCTGTGTGTGCACACATGGGCATGTGCAAGGACTGGCTTTGTGGATCGTCCTTATATCTCTTGGGGAAGGATGCAAGAGGCTGTGAGATAGAAAGCTTCTCTCACTTCTGACTTTTGATTTCTGCATGCTTGATGTCTGGTTGCCGACTTTCCTGGGATGAAAGACATGAAAAGGAGGCACAGAATTGCTAGGGTTCCCACTAAGAAGCCCAGCACCGTGGGCATCACTAATCCTGCACCTGTGCTGTTATTCAGCAGTTAAGAAATGTGTCCCAGTCTGTGGCTGCCTAATGCAGCTCAGCTGTTTCTTTCAGTCCCCCCTTTGATTATGAGCTTGCCAGGGAGATTACTACAGTCAGGATATGCTAAGGATCCATAGCATCTGACAGTGGAAAGGTAAAAGACAAAAGAAACTCCTGAAATGAGAGAGAGAGAGAGAGAGAGAGAGAGAGAGAGAGAGAGAGAGAGAGAGAGAGAGAATATGAGAGAATGACCATAAGGTGGTGTTATTATGTCTCATTTGAAGACTCCCAGATGGTTAAAAGCATTCTTTGACTTTATACAAGTCAGAAAATAGTTTGAAATTTGCCACTTAAATACCCACAGAACCACATTAATAACACCACTCTCCAGGAGACTATTGCAGCATACAATGTCTCCGGTATAGTTTCAGAATAGTTTCACACATAGATACTTCTTCAGGGATCTTTTACAGATTTGTTTTGTAATTCCAAATCTTTCATGATGTTGGAAAAACAGAGATCAGATGATTGCAGTTGTTTGCACCTTTAAAAAAATCAAATATACTGTATTATTTGGGTTGACCTGTTGAAGGTTTTTGGTATAAAAAAATATTTGACACTCAACCACCTTACTGATGTTTAAGACATGATAAAGCCAGCAGAGAATAATACAAGCACCACAGGAATGCAAGAAAGGCCAAGCCTGTTTGGAAGTATCAGTCATGTATAACCCACCATAGTACTGCAGACCTGAGAGGATGGAGAAGAAATGGCTACTCACTGTGCTCACAATCAGAGAGTAGCATACCAGTCGCTAAGTCTTTTAGTTTCCCTTTCACCTTCATTATATTTGCTCACACCAAAACTTTCATGATATTCTTTGATCAGTGGCAGAAAAGCCTCACTATGTGTCTGAGGCTACCTTCTGTGCCACATTTAACAGCTTTTAGCATCTTTTCCTAATAACAAAAAATTAACAATCCAAACATTTGTGGGGGCTGGAGAGATGGCCCAGGGGTTAGGAGCACTGATGCTCTTTCAGATGGGCTGGGTTCATTTTCTAGTCCCCATACAGCAGCTCACAACTAGTTGTAACTCCCAGATCTGACACCCCCACACAGACATACATGCAGGGAAAACACCAATGCACATAAAGTAAAAAGAGAAAGAAAAAAAACTGAAATAAAATAAAATAAAATGAAAATATTTGTAGGCACAATAAAAGCCTGAAATAAGAAAATTATATCAACTCCAGAATGTAAGTATACTTTACATATATGTATATAATATACATATTATATATAATATACATATTATTATATATGTATATATACACATATAAATTATATATAATGCAAATTGTAATATGTATAATATGTATGTACATATATATTATATATGTGTGTGCATATATAATATTTTTGTTGCTTTGGATTTTTGGATACTATTTTTGCTGTCAAATATAAGAATATTTTTTAAATTAGGAAAAGATCTGTGTATATGCATGACATCTTCATAGAAGAAAGTTAAGGTAGAAATTATCCCCATGTCCACAAGTACATTCTGTCATCGGCATTAGACAAGTCTCAGTGGCTTTCTCTTACATGCTAGTAGCACCATTAGAATACTCATCAAATTATACATTAAAATTCCAAGCAACCCTGAAGGAAGGCACATGATGCCCATGTTAGTTTTCTCCTAACTTTTCCATTTATCCATGCTGCATATCCAGAGAGAAGTAAGAAGCTGGATAGTGTCATAGAGGAGGAAGAAGGAGTATAGAGTTTGATGATGTCAGAGGGAAACAAACCACTATTGGTCTGTGCTAATTATACTGAATTAGCTATTAAAGTGATTTAAAAGCTTTGAACTACCCACTACCCACCACCACCACCACCACTACCACCACCATCACTTTGATTTGTAAGAAGAAGATTGTCAACAACAATTGTACTGAATTCTGGGCAGAAATAATTTAGAGCAATCTTAAGTGACGCTATGTTATTATAAACGTTGTGCTATCTTAAATCTGTGTAAGGCACAAAGTAGAACATTCTGGCCTCATGTGGCTCAAGCTGTCCTTCTTTTGATAAAAATGATTTTGGTTTTCAAAACATTTTCCAAAGTACTTTCATTTTTTTTTTTTGATTGCACAACACTCAGTGCCTCAGTGGTTTAGTCTTTGAAAGTCTCCTTGACTTCTCTTTCCTTTCCACTCTTCACATATTGTTTTATTTTTAGAGGCAAGATTTCATGTTGCAGTCTAGGCTGGCTTGAAATGCACTGTGTAGGCAATACTGATCTCAAAGCCAAGTCAATCCTCCTGCTTTAGTGTCTTAAATACTGGAATTACAGGAGTGAGCTACCACATATTGTAGCTTATTATTATCATTATCATTATCATTATTATATTCCTATACCTCCTTTTTGGCCAATTATATCTTCACATATTTTATTCTAAACTCCAGATGTTTCCTTTAGCATTTTGAGAATTATCACCAATATGTGGCTTATTACAATAAATAAGCCACCAAAAAAAGCAAAGATTGGAGAAAAGATGATACATTAAAAATAACTGCTCTTCAGAATCCATTTTTTCCACCTATTTGTGTCTTTTGACCAACATCTCCCTAAAGTAGATGACATGTGTGTTGTAGTACATCACCCAGAATATATTGGTACATTGCAGATATAATATCAAATTCCAAATGAAGACAGAAGAGAGGGAATGTACGTTTAGCACGCATTACAGGGATGATGGGAGGAGGTGGTTTGAAACCGTCATGATTCTAGTACAGAAATGAAAGACAGTGGCCATCCTCAACCACTACTGCAATCCAATGTTCTTCAACAGCCACAAAACCATGTGATTAAGTAAAATTTTTGCCAAAATGTATTAGCATGTGTTTCAGCTATCAAACAGCAGTACTTCCATTTGGCTACACCGGAACTCCATGTGAAAACAAAGCAAATCAGGGCTGGAAGGATGGTTCAAACACGTCTTACAAGCATGAGGACCGGAATTCAGGTTCCCAGGATCCTCATCAAAAGGGGGTGTCGGAAGAGGAGTAAAGTATGGTAGTATATGTTTGAACCTTCGTGCTCTGGGAGGGAGATCAGGTACCTAAGGCTAACTGGCCAGTCATCCTAAACTACTTTCAGAGCTTGAGGACCACTGAGTCACTGCCAAGGCACCTGAAGAATGGAACACAAAGTTTCCCTCCAGCTTCCACACACACAGTCATGCCTCTGTACACCCCCTTGTACATGCACATATGCAAGCACAAACCAGCAAACTAAATTGAGGCTGGTCAAGTCAATCAGCTGTAACTACTATACAAGTTAACCTCGTTGAGCCCCACTAAATCACAAGTAGTTTGTTTAGGACAGTTGTTTTAGTTTCTCTACAGGAAGACCATAATGACCTTGGGAATGAATAGACACCTTTGTAAGTGATTGGCTGAATCTATTTATTTTTTATAAGAGGGAAAATCATTCACTTTCACCATTAAAATCATAGTAGCTCTTTAGCAGTAACATGAAGTGTTTCCCTTTCTATCCTCATATTAATTGGCCTAGAAAGTATTAAAATGCCTTCAGCTACTAAGTAGGCAATCTGAAATGGAGAGTATAGCTCTACAGTTACTTCTTTCTTCTCCTTTACCCTAGCTTTCAGAATGTGGTAGCTTTGTACACGTGAAAAACATGGGCAAGATTTCCCCTTCTGCTTCTTAGTAGTAACGAAGGAAGAAATCCTCCCAGTAGGCACCCTATCATCCACTTCACCCACCCCAGTGGTGCTAGGCTCTTTCTTGTCTCTGCAAAATGTGATGCCTTCTCTCTAGCAGGGAGGTATAAGCAGAGAGATCATTAGTTATGGCATGAAAACTCTGGCTGATAAGGCCGACTCTCTTCAGGAGCTATTCCACTATAAACAGTGTGCTGAAAGCCATTTATCTGCTTTTCAGAATAAACAGCAGAAACTACTCGTTTAAACAGATTGCAAGTCATCAACCGCTGGGGCTGAGACAAAGGCAGCTTGATTTTGAAAGGAGTAATCTGTAAATTTAGTAAAAACCCAACGCAGAATGCTGAAATACAAAAAGCTACAGTATCTTCTAACATAAAAGCGCATATACAATACCTGCTGTATTTCCAAAGGGACATTAATTCAGCTATGAAAATTATTTCAGAGTGGCTTCATACCCAGAGAATATTTACTGAAATTTGATGTTGTCGCTTATGTAATAACATTTAGGGTAATACAGATGTTGATCCAATGTATTTAATCAACCAAAGCTTTCCCTACTCTGTATGTAAAAGATAAAATTTAACTGGGTCTGTATTCTTTATTACCATTTCTACACCGTATAAGAGAGGACACTGAAAAAGGCTCCTCCAAAGACAAAACACCAAACCATAAGGGCTCTTTTATATCTTACTATAAATATATTTAAATGCATTTATCTATCAGTAACATGTTCACTCAATGCTTCAAGAAAACCCTACACAGTTAAACAGAACCTACCCCAGAACACTTGATGTTCGATTCTTCACATGTCATAGCAAAATGTTTACTAAAAAGGACCTTATCAGAGGTACCACATACAGGGACAGTGTGAACATTCTTGTCAGAAGACTGTTGTTCAGCATCAGATGTCAGAGGCTTGTCAAAACAATTCTGAGGTCAGAGCAGAGAACACACAGGTGTGTGTTATGTCAAAAGAACCTGAAGGCGAGTGTGAAATTTGATCCCTGCCCTGACACATTCATGTGGGCATTACAAACTCTCTCTGAAAGATTAGTACACTAATGCTCATTTTAAAAAACAATGCGGAGAGCATAAGATCCATTTCCAAACAGTAGTGTTCAAAGCACCTCTGTCCCCAACATCAAACTTGCAGCCAGCTTTAAACAAACCTGTAATTTTTTTCCAATGTCACCATTTCTGTTTCGTTTCTCTGACAGTACCAAAAACTGAACAACAAAATATATTATCAGAGAACATGTTTTGGGGTTTTTTTTTGTTTTTGGTTTTGGTTTTGGTTTTGGTTTTTTTTAATCACAAAAACTACAAAACTCTACAGAGTCAAGTCCCAAATGCCTGAGAACTGATTCATACCAGTGGTCGGGTCCTGGAGAAGTCATGGTGCTCAATGGCTGGCATCAAAAGCCTTGTGCAGAAAGATGGCAGTCAGTGCTTCCTGAACTGTATTTGCCAGTCTCCATACTGAAAACAGCTCTTCCACCTTTCCCTTGGCAGCAGCAAACTCAAAAGCCTCCGGTACTCTTCCATGGTGCACAGATGTAGAGGAGGTCGGGGCAGGGATTGTCTCTTTTTTTCCAGAATATTTAAAGAACATTTTTTAAATTTTAGATATTTTTCTAACACGTCCCCCTGTTTTACATCTTGTCATCCAATTCCAAAGAGTTCCTCAAAAACTTAAACTATTCTTGAAAACTCAGGCTTGGAAACTCTGTCCTCTCACTTGGTCCAGGAGGCAAGCAAACACCAGGTACAATGCTCTCCTGATGTGCTTTTGCCCCATCCACCCCACAGCAACTCCTCCTAGGGAACAGCCTTTCCCTGCCACAAGCATCTCCAGAGCTGCCCTGCCTGCCAGTTCTGTGCTGAGTCTCTTCTCACTCCCAGATTCCCAGCTACCACCCCCTCCTGGGTTACATCAAAAGAGGAATTGGCCCAGCCTCACTCAGCCCAGCTGAAGAAAGGCTTTAGGACAAAGAGAATGTGAGTTGACTAGGAAGAAAAGGCAAAGGAACTCTGAAAGGAGAGGCTGAAAGGTTTTGCTTACAGCTTTATATCAAAATGTAGAAACTTACACACAAAACCCGTAACCAGGCACCACTTCATACAATGGACCAAGTCACACGTGTAACAGGGTAACTGGACTCCAAACAGGTGTAGGAATCGTGATTTCTGGCTGAGCTATGTCACTGAATCTATAGTGTGTCTATTTTGGAGTACCCAGTACAATGATGCTGACTAAATACAGCATAGGCAGCAAACACCATTTCTCAGGGATCACAAAAGAAGGTATTTGTTTATGAAATACTGACTTCATTACCTGACCTAAGAAGACTTGGCTAAACACAACTGTCTAGGTTAGCACTTTTCTGTGCAAGAAGTGAGGCTGACTTAACTGGTGACCCAATTCCCTGAACAAACAAAGGGTGCTAACCATTGTCCCTAAAGGACACCACTGACATGCTAACATACAATACCCCTACTTCCAGCTCTACCCTTACCAAGAAAGCACTTGGAGGAAGAACACATGTTTTCTAACACCTAAAATCACAACTTCTCATGAGCAGGAAGAATGAAAACAGATTGAAACCTATCTGGCCCAAAGCACAGAAAAACATTTCTATTATATACATGAGATCTTGTGAATATATAGAGTTCTTAGTATATATTAGCTACAGATGTACGTGTGTGTCCCTTCCTTGATCCACTTAAATTAAAGCAGATTTTAAGGTTGTTGTCTACATTTACTTATTTACAGGCTACTATGCTAAATTTACTGAGATAGGGGTTAAATGAACTGAAAGCTTTTTATTAAAAAAAAGTAGGTTGGTGGGGTAATACATACACCCATATTAGAGTGCTCTAGAAATAGTGTATCTGAGGTTAATTATACAGAATGTATTTAAATAAAAATCATATGTAATCCTGCTATAGATATAAATAAAGATTTCGATGTAGATGTAGATATTGATATTGATTGGCTCAGTTGAGAGTGCTTTTAATTCTGCTGGATAATGGGGAACAGATTATGACATACCAGAAAACAAAGAGAAATACGACAGTGTGGTAAACAAAAACCTTAACTGCATTCATCATAAGAATATTTGAATTTTGGATAAAGAGAGTAAGTCTCAACATGCAGAAATATCACTGTACCCCAGTCTTTAGACCCCCCAGGAAACGGTGTTTTGCTGTGAACTGCACTGAAGAAAAAGGTGGTCTGATGCTAACTATAATATGTACTTTCCTATTCCAAACATTCCTGGTTTGTTTTTGCTTCCTAATTACAGTATTGGGACGTGCATTTCGCTCCTATTTTAGCTCCTAGTAAGCGTCTAAGAACTAGAGAGTTTCTAAAGCTTGAACAAAAGAGAAGAGAAGCAATACAAATCAGGTTTCAGACAGCCATGGTTAGCCACATGTGGCTGTTTACTGCAACTTTCTGCACTCGTTGTAATTTGGCTTGTGTGCTATTTTCATTCTCGTTGTGTGTGATGGGCAAGTAGAGGTCTCGCCAATGATTTCTGGATGATTTTGATCAGACTACTGGGAGAAAAAAAGCCAAGAGAAAAAACAATTACGTTACACATGTTGCAGGTTAGGGCAGGGGAAATAATTCAGTTGTAGAGTTCTTCCCTTTCATATATAAGGCCCTAAGTAAAATCCTAGGTTGCAGTAGAATGAGGCGGGCAGAGGACATTTGTCTAGATTTTGATGTCTGGTTCGCTGTGTGATACAGATGAGTGATGTGCAAGTGAGCTCTCAGAATCCAGATTTTTTGAGGCGGGAGTTGGTGTGCACCTGCATCTGGAAGACCGAGGTCAACTTTGTGTATCTTCCTCAGATGGTCTTCTCTTTGATTTTTGAGACAGGGCCTCTCATTGATTAGACTAAACTAGCTGCCCAGCAAACCCCACGGGTCCTTCGGCTTCCATGTTCTCCATGCTGGGATTACTGGTGCATCTGCCAAGCCTGGATTTTTAGGCTCTGAAGATCTGGATTCAGATTCTCATGCTTGTGCAGGGAACAGTTTACTGACTGAGCCATCACCGCAGTCTTCAAAATCCTGTTTGTTCCTTGATGCTTTCCATTCTGTTGCTGGTAATCAAGCCAGTTGTTCTCCCTGAAGTGACAGGCTCACTTCATTCCTTTTGGGGGATACATATGTAACCACTGAGCAGCATGGCCATTGATCATCAGTCCTTCTCCAGTGGAAACAGTTCTTTCCATTAATTCATCTTAAGAAAACCCCAATCTTCAATACACTGAAGGGTTTCATCAAACACATTCTGCATCTCTGCTGACAGAAGGTGACATTCACCCAGGTGGAAATTTAATAAAATTAATACGTACTGCCTCACTTATGATAGTTTTACATAATTTTTTTCTGTTTGTTTGGATTATGTGTCATTATTAAGCATTTTCTCCAATAATGATGACAATCTGGTGTTCTGCCTTGCTGTGTGCCAACGATTTATCCATCACTGGTAGTGTACCAGCATTTCAAGTGTTAACACATCTCGACACAACAATGTGTGTGAACATGCCTCGAGAACTAGAACAGGTTCCTACTAGTCTTCTGAATTACAAATATAAATTTCTATTTTATAGTGAGTTGAGGAATGTTAATTTTGGAAAACTCAGAAGTATAATAAGATTTGAGCATGCAAACAACTTCACTGACAGATATGAATGTAGAGGCCAGGAGGTCTGAGGAAGTACAGAAGTACCTTTCTCATGGAAAGTTTTAAGCATAATATTTAATCTCACACTCTAAATGCCAGGTATCAAGGCATGCAATACATTTCTATGGGTGGGTTTGTTGTGTGAACAACTTCCTATCTCTTTCCATCTTTTTGGTTGTGGTTTGGCTTGGTTTGGTTTGGTTCAGTTTTTTGAGACAAGTCTTTCAATCAACCAACTGCTTACCATTGCATTTTGTTCAGCCAAGAAGCCCAGGACCTGCCTCTCTGCCAACTTACTCCCTAACCCAGCACTGGAATTATGGTTTGAACTCAGCTCTGTCCTGCTTTTATGTGGGTGCTAGAGATCTATAAGCCAGGTCTCATGCTTGCTCAGCAAGCACTTTATCTACTGAGTTAACTACAGTGCCAATATTTATTCAATGAAGAAAATATAAATTTGGGGGCTGCAGAGACAGTTCAGTGGTTAGAAGCACTGCTGCTCTCCCAAGGGAGTTAGCATGGGTTGCTAAAACCTGCATGGTGAATCACAAGTGTCCTTAAACCCAGCTCTAACCAGGAGATCCACAGCCCTCTTCTGGCCTCCATGTGAACTGCATGCATATGGTGTACATACACATACACTTGCAAAATACCTACAGAAATGTAACAAAAATAACCTTCTTTAAAAAACTGGTTGATTCTTCTTAAAATATAATTATTATCTTTCCATTGGGAAACAGAGATCACTGATAAAACTACTAAGTGTAGTAAATGCACTAGGAAGAAATTATGAATGGAAAGCTATGCTTTCAGGCTTTTAGTCAGTCTTTAAATATTAAAAAGAAGCTACAGATCCAGAATCAATCCATCACAACTTAGTTTCTTCAAGTTATGAAAGGCTGACAAACATTTTAAAAAGGATCCAATAATATAAGAATAAATGAAACATATAAAACATTCCAGTTCTTAACAGTAATTTAAAAAAGAAAAAGCTCTTCAAAAGTGGTAGTAAGTAATGGGCAGTGAGGAGGGGTGCTTGTTTATCTGATGGATTTTAAGCTGCCATAGCCAGCACCTGTTTCTTATGCATGCTTTTTTCTATATCTGAACACTAAAGGACTGAGATGTTGAGACAGATTTTCTTCTAAATTTATGTTTATATCTTGACTTGCACTTAGTTTAAATCTTTATTTCTAAGCACAATTTAGTCTTTCAAATGTGCCCCAGGAAATGGCTAATTCTGACTGAAGAAAAATCACATGCTGCTTCACATAACAGCCTACAAAGGGATACACTAAGCAGACTGCTTTTTCCTACATTTTGTTTTCTTTTTCCATATTATATGGAGGTCTGAGAAATACAGAAGTACCTTTCTCACAGAACGTTTTAAGCATGGTATGTAATCTCACACTCAAGATGCCGGGTACCAAGGTATGCAATACATTTCTATGGATGGGTTTGGTGTGTGAACAACTTCCTATTATAAAGGTCTCATTCATCATCTACTGAGACAGAACTAACAACCTCCACTCTTTACATCTGCCTCTGATGGTCTGGGGAGACACTCTTCCGTAGCTGAGACTTTGTAATATCTCCAGTTCACGAAACTGAAAACAAAAGATAAGAACACAGCTGGATTCTTCTCCCTTCTCACTCTTGGCACACAGTTTCCAAATTTAAAAACCACAGGTTTTGACAGAAATGGTCAATTAAATCAAATTTTAGCTAAAAGGCCAGACACTGTAGCCTGAGTTGGAAGAAGTTTCCAACTTCTTGGGTAAATGAAGCTTGTCTTCATTTATCCATGCATCTTAGCTTTTCCTTTGGTATAGTAGTTATGCAATGCAGTTGAATAATTTTGCTAGATTGTAACTTTCTATTTTTTAGTATGAAGAGAATATACAGATGTGGATATTCTCTCTAAAATATACAAATATCATCTCAAATTTTTATATAGTAAACGTGTTGCCAATAGACCATCTACTGTACTAGGACTACTGTGTTTGGCATGCTTCAAGCAGGAAAAAAAATAATCTCTGAAGTAATCCATAAATAGAGAATGAAAACTACTGGACACAAATGTCTGCCACAGGTGAAATGCTGTTGCAAGAGCTTCCATGGGTTTGCGTATCATTTTGCAGCTTAGGAATGCAATCACAAGCATTCTAACTTTTGTAAAAAACTGAAGCCCACATACAAAGTTTTAACACCATGTTAAGATACTTACTATTCCATATTCCTGCTTTAACTATACTGAAATAAATCAGTGGTGTAGCAGCACCAGGAGGAGGTTTGTCTATATTTGATCTGTTTCCCCAACACCAAGGAAAGGTTTTCCTAAGGGTTGGAGGTTCTCCAAGTCCAGTCAGAAGTATGTCTTGTAAGAGTAACAAATAACCATAGCCTTAAAAAGAAATAAAAAGAACACAAGCTTTTAGTTCATTAGCTCGTGTTCTTCCATTCTACCCAATGGCCCCAGTCTCTAATCAGTCTCCCTTTGTACTCTCTGCACTCTCGAGTCTGCTGGTGCCTTTTAAAATTCACAACACATGGGTACCTTTGAGAAGCCAAACAAGTAGAGAAAAAATTAAAAAGAAAAATGTCCCAAATCAATTCAAAGTTAAGAAGAAAGTCAGTCTTTATAAACCAATTCAGTTTCTAGCTTGATCTTCTACCACAGTTAGTTCTCCGTTCATACCTTCTCATACCCACCATGGTTTTTATATTCTCATGCTGTTTCTTTCCTTCACCTTTCATGGTAAAATTGTGAATCAGGTGAATCAGGATTGTTAGTGTTTCTATGGAAATCTACCATGATATATTTTATAATGGTATTTTAAAACTTGCATTTTTGCCATATTTGTCTCTTATTAAAGTTACTATAGTTATTTAATATGAGTTACTTCCCAAGTCACTATTAATTTAAATTACTTTGTAGCTGCAGTGCATATGTGCTCCATGTAGGATGTATACATACATATATAAAAGCTTAGACTAGGATGGATTCTGTTTGCTCCATAAAAGTTGGGACAGTTCATATTATATCATTAGGGGCAGTGTATGAGCAAAGCATTTTCATTGTTCAAAGTTAATTGGCCCACTTAAGGATTCAATGATGATTTTAATCTCTGCAAACATTTTAAGACATTAAGACTTTTAAATATCTAAAATTTTAAAGGAGTTTAACAATGAATCTACTACCCAGGTGGGTAGAGAGATAACCTAACTATAGCATAAAATCAATAAAGGCCATTTGACATGTATTCCTGCAGGATACAAAATAACCTGATCCCTCCAAACAAACCATCAATTTGCCCTAAAATTTTAATTCATATAAAGAGTTGAAAACCAGAGTAGAATTTTGAAAAGAAATAAGCTCATGAATTGAGGTTTCCCACTTCCATACACACTCAGCAAAAACTCTTTTTATGACTCTTGAATTTTTATAATTTACACCAAAAGTTACATCAACATCCGCATCATTTCTGTCTCTGAACTCAACAATGCAGGTCTTTTAGCTGCTGCTGTTCATAATTAAATGGGAGTGGGCATCAACATGTGTTAGTGTCTGGATAAAAGAGGGAAGCAATGGATCACACTGAGTTGGCAAAGACATGCCTTAGTATAAAACAGCAAAAAGAAGAAGACTGGCAATTGTCAATGTATTTGATTACTTACTTAGAAAATGTGTTGGAAACTGGCTGATTTTTCTAATATGAAGGTAAAACTTAGCCACACCCAACAAGTGAAGTAATAATCCAGCAGGGTTAAATGATGGATGAATTGTGTACCAAGTTCTCATCGGGGTTATGGACATAGAACAATAATGTGATGGCATCAGTTTCCCTGAGATGCATCGTACATAGCTTTGTCTAAATCACAGAAATGTAATATAATTGATTGGAAATCCATAACTAGAGTATCATTCCTAATAGGAATTAATAGAAAGAAATGTTCATGTAGTTCCTATGAAACAGATCCCATATTTTGATTAGAGACTCAAAGGGTCAGGTGGTAAAAAGAGTACAGATTCCAATGAAAACTGGACTAGTGTTAGTGTATGAGCCATAACTTAAAGTTGGAGTTCCATTATATAGCTTCGTGCCACTTTATAAATATAATGTCACAACACTATCTTGTGGAAGGTAGAATGGCCAATTACTTAGGAATAAGTAGTATAATTTTTAAAGAAATATATTTATAAACAGAATAACAATTTGCTCGTGTCCGAGGGCATGTTTATTTATATCAGTGTAATGCTTTATGGGAAAAGAAATAAGCAAATGATGGCTCTATTGCTTCTTTGCTCAAACCCAATACATACTTCTAATTCATGATTGTCTATTAGTTAGTAAGCAGACATATGACCTGTATAGGGCACTATCTGGTCACGTGCAGGCATTTCTTTATCCCTATTACTGGAGAAGTAACTTGCATACAATGTCATAACAAAGCTAGGCAGCTGCCCTGCCTTCAACACACTTAGATCTATATAAAGGATTTTGGTGTTGACATCGTCTCAGTCTCTGTTTGGGCATTCCTAAGTTATATGTGTTAAGTTTTGAGCCATGAAAAAAGCTGTAGGCCAGGGCAGCTGCAATTATAGTGGGAATAAAACCAGAGCAAGAATGAAATGCAGGGAGCTAAGACATTCCCCATCAGATCTGAGGATTCTCTATATATGCCTTTGCACCACTTCAGAAAGATGAAAATAAGGATTATTCCAAACGGCTGGAGTATGCATGGGGTGTCGGCCAGTTTAAAGTGACAGGAAAAGCCTTCTTAAAAAAGAGAGGCTGGTAAGGCAGTGACTGCTCACATGTTGAGTCCGCAGCTGCTCCTGAGCAAAATGTGGTTGCGTCCACAGCTCTCTCTACGCGGCCATGTAGGATCTGCTCTACTCAGAATGGGCTAAAGGTCACAGAGCTAGAAAGAGTAGAAACTGACATTTAAACACAGAGGGTCTGAGTCTAAAACCTGGCCCAGCATTGAGATGCGCCGTCTACCAAGAGGCATTTTTTTAAAAGTACATCTGCAGAGTGTTTCTGACCTGACAATTTCCAATGAAAAAGAATTTGAGTTTCCACTTACCACTGCATTCTTCTTTGGTCTTAAAAGTGTCTTTATCTCTTCTTTTGAAGTGAATTTTAATGAGCCTTTAATTGTCAAAAGGATTGCATAAATATTCATTAGACTTAAAGAGCAGGTTTTTTTTTTTCCTCTGCCTAAAAGCTGGGAGACAAAACAGTAAGGCTCCAAGGCAAAGCAGATGTGAAGTAGGATTGGGAACATTCAGTTTTAAAGTCAATGTTTGCCTCAGTGACTCACATCATCGGAACCCTTAAAGATGTTTAGTGAAAACGCTCTGACTTTTGCCTTTAAAAGTTGTTCTCCAGCAATGGTGGTCATTTATTTGATGTTTCATCCAGTTCTGAATGGTCCAAAACATTTTGCCAGCTCTTTCTAAATGACTTCTGAAACAGTGAATACTGCCATAGTTATGATGTTGGGAGAACATAGATTGGCTCTCAATCAACCACGCAGGTCTTGCTACTATGAACGGCTCACAACCTTTTCCACATTGGATCTGAGTCTCCATAAACCCAATATGGCAGTCAGAAGAGTGTGCTGCACTCTTGTTCCCAGTCACGGCCCTGGGTATTTCTAGCTGTCAAAGGGAGGGATATGCCCACTAGGTATCTTGGTAATGCCAGACTGCTTGTGGTCACAATACTAGTCAACAACATTCACTTGATTCAAACAAATCACTCTAAATCTTCAACCTCTGATTCACCATTGAAAGGAAGTTGGAAAAGAGGAAGCTATGCCTGTGGCTTCCAGCTGAACAGCGGTGACTGACACTGAATATTTTCTTTTCCTGACCAAGAAATACTGAGGACAGGTTTCTATAAATGTATACTCTAAAAAAGGCTGAACTGCTAACGGAACTAGGTCATCATTCGCATGTAACCAGGAATATGAATATATCCAGTGAGTTCTGGATTTGAGATTTGATATTTTCCAACAGTAAATTGAGAGTGACCATGCTGTTTTAAATGGATTCCCACATTCATATAATAATTCCCTTTATAACCAAATCTAGATTACTTTAATCTGTTATGGCTTTAGATATTAATTTAAATAAAGTTGTTAGCCAAATAATTTTTAATTTGTCTTTTACTCTAAAATGGTTAGAATCAACCAAACATACTTTACATTTTGCTGTCCTTCTATTGGAATTGCAGCACCAGAATAAGAAGCAGAAGCGTGCCAGTAATGATAATTTAGTAAGATTAAATTATTACATTCACAAGGGTTTTCCTCAGTGCTATCCTTCCCTTCTCCCTTACTTCCCTCCACCAGTCCCTTTTCTCTCTTCCCTTTTCTTCTTTTCCCTTTCCTGCTGTTCCCTTCCCTTCCTTTCCCTGTCTTTTTCTTTCTTTCTCCCATGTAAAATCTATTACCCCAGCCTCCGCAATGCCGGTGCTACAGGAATGCACTAACATTTACAACCCATAATTCCAAGTAAAATATAAAATCAAACACAGTCAGTAAATAAAATCATTTTATTGTGATTTATCATTTTCTGAATATTCAGAAAATAAAAACAGAGACCTGCAAACATGGTATAACATGCACTAAATCCTAGAGGTAGGGGTAAGAGGGTGAAGTTCAAGATAATCTGCTACGTCGCTTGTTCAAGACCATCGTGTGCTACCTGAGGCTCTGTCTTGAAAGGAAGAAAGGAAGGAAGGAATGAGAGAAGGCTTCAAGTGCTCATTGTGTTAATATTGATATTTTCTGCTATATAAACAAACCAAGGTGGTTTTGTAAAGTATATACTTTCATATTGGCTATCTAATAGTTTAAAGTTCAGATTAAACATAATGTTGATGCCAGAAATTAACCTCTATACAATGACCTTTTACGCCTTTATGGTTATTTTTACTCTTCAATGATGTGGCAATATAGCCATACAACCTTTTCATTCTTCACTTTTAGTACAGTATTAAATAGATTATGAGAGATTCCATCTCAATGGGATTTCATGTGGGATGACTTTGCCTGCTGTGAGGCTCCAAGCACGCTGTAGATAGGCCAAACTAAGTTGAGATATTTGGTAGATGTAGTGCATTTTCTTTTCTTTCTTTTTGTTTTTTGAGACGGAGTTTCTCTGTGTAGCCCTGGCTGTCCTGGAACTCACTCTGTAGACCAGGCTGGCCTCAAACTCAGAAATCCACCTGTCTCTGCCTCCCAAGTGCTAGGATTAAAGGTGTGCACCACCTGGCTTTTTTTTTTTCTTTTGCATTTTCAATTTATAATGGACTTAGGATATAATTTATATAAAATTGAGAAACATATGCATGTGATAAAGTCTTCATACAGTCATATACATCTTTTTTTCTTTTAATGACACTATTAAGGGATATCTGACATTTGTTTTCTATTTCTTTGTATATACATAAATATATTTGATGCTTGTGTGTGTGTGTGTGTGTGTGTGTGCACGCGCGCATGCATGTGCGTGCACAGACAAGCATGCACATGTGTATGTGGTTGGATATGTCTGTGTGTAGAGGCTTCTTCCAATATCAAGCTTCTTCCTTAGTTGCTACCCACCTTATATTTTCTATTCTATATGTGGTGTGTGTGTGTGTGTGTGTGTGTGTGTGTGTGTGTGTGTGTGTACAGGTGCCTTTGTACAAGTGTACACCTGCATGTGGAGGCCCAAGATTGATGTTGAAAACTCCATCTCCCCTACCTTATTCTTTTGAAGCAGGATCTCTCAACCAAATGCAATGCTTGGCAACATTGCAATTCTTCTTAAGCGAGCTTGCTCCATTGATTCCATCTGTCTTACAAGTCTGGACTCATAGGTAGGTGGCCACAACCACAACATTCTGGGGATTTAAACTCGTATTCTCTAGCTTGCCCCACAAGCACTCAAGCCTCTGAGTCATCTCCCTAACCCTCTATATTATTTTTAAAACAGGGTTTCTCATTGAACCGAGAGTTTGCCAAATTAGCTAATCTGGGTCAAAAATGTATGTTCTCACATCTTGCTTTTACTTAGGTACTAGGGATCCACACTTCTGTATTCCTACTTGCATGACAAATATGACTAAATCATCTCCTAGTCAATTCTACTTCTTTAGAACATCTGACTTGTTCTATATCTCTGCTGAATCTAGACATTCCTTCCCAGAACACTTTCTTCCTGCATGAATTTGAATGATCTTAAATAGATTACTTAGGGTCCGCAAGATAGCTCAGTGCGTAAAAAAATGCTTATGCCAAGCCTCATGACTTGAATTAAATCCCTTAAAACCACATGGTATTAGAAAATAACTCATGGCCTCAAGTTGTCCTCAGATCTCTCAGTGTACACCCAGGTACCAAATAAATGTGATAAGTTAAAATGTTAAAATAGGTTATTTTGAAAATTAATTTTATGGGTCAACCTGACTGGGGACAGAAGTGCAAAAGGAGACCTTAAAAACTATTATGGCTTCTTGCCAAGGTTGATACCAGTACACATGCCCTAAAAATCACCAGGCAGAAGTGGCAAGTAGTTCACACATGTCTACTGGTACTCATCAAATGATCTAAAAGTGCCATAGAGTCAATGAAAGAAGGCTTGAAGTGTTAGACAAGAAGGTTGCTAGTGGAGACAAGCTCCTTCAGGCATACCTCAGTACCAGATGAAAGCCAAGGATGTGAGTGGTATTTCCATTGCCAGTTCCATATTGAAATTGGAGACTAGATAGTATCATGTTATACTTGATTCCTGAGTGTACAGAGACTTTATCAAAAAAAAAATTTAGCATAAACACATCCCAGGCTGTCTGTGGAGTTCTGATTGTTGCTGTTGGAATGTATGATGTAAAGTACAACAACGAAGTACACTTGAACCACATCTGTCTGGTTTATAAATGGGGCCTAGAAAAATCTAATTGTTTACATTAACAAAATGAATTCTATTGATTCACCCTTTAACCTGAAGGGATATCATGAAATGTACTACATACATTAAAATTGGTAAGTATCCAACACAGCTGAGCCCACAGCAGGCTTGGGCTGGAATTGTAATGGCATGATGCATCCGCACATGTTACCATCAGTAGTTCAGATAATAGAAGTCACATAAATATTGTGATGACAGCAGAATCATACTGTGTGAACATCTGGGTTGTGTTCAGCACTCATTTTACTCAACTGATAAAATCTTGTGTATTTCCCTTGAGGGTATCTACCAAATTGATGGTACTGGTACTGGCCTTTGTGGTCTGAGTAGAAGCCAGAGTTCTCCAACACAATATGGTGGTCACCTGGCTCTACTCAATATCATAAATTAAATGTTGACTGCAATGTACCATAAAATATGGAGTCAAACTCTTCTTGGGAACTATGTGGGCCTCAATGCTAAGAACAAGTCTTTCCAAACTGACTCATGAATGTAAGTAGCTTCACTGCTCAAATTATTCTGAACGATCCAGGCCAAATTGGTGCTGGTACTGCCTTTGCACTGGATTGTCAGATAGCTTACTGATGGAAGTTTTCTGATGTAGACTAAAACACTATTGGGTATCCTGGGAAGAATCTGGGGTTGACCCTGAATTTTTGCACCCTGTAATACTGCTCTCATCAGTATTTCTGTATCCGTGTGTTGAGATTTTCTCTAACTATCCTATTCTAGATGACTGAGGTTATCACTGAGGAGTAGACAAAGGACTGCCAAGAGTTGCAAGGTCACCAGGCTGACCCAGAAAGCTCGAAAGACTAAAAGATAAGCAATATTACTAACACCTGACACCCCAGACTGCCTAATGATAACAGTGCACCATAAGATCTGAAAGGAGAATACTTTTTGGGACGTTTATAGGGCAATTTTTAATTTTTTTCAATCAGTACTTCATAAAAGAAGCCACTTGATTAAAATTTCTGTCATTTTTTTTTTTTTGAAACCTGTTAAGACAAATTTAGCTAAGGGCACAGAAATTCTGAGTATTTCCATAGGTTATTACTGTCTATGTGTTTGTCTTGTGCAACTGGTGCAAAGAAGGAGATGAACATCTCTTCCAAAGATTGTCTTCTAATATTGCTCTCCGAACTACTGTATAAGACAAGGTTGCTCATTGAACCGGAGGTCACCAGTTTGGCTCTATTATGTGGAGACCAAGCCTCTAGGATCTGCTTTGCTGTCTGTACATCCTCACACCAGCAGTGGGGCTATTATAGGCAGGCACTAGCTTTTACTAATATGCTGGAGTCTTATCTCACATCTTCATTGCATAAGCACCAAACACTGTACACAATCAGCCATTTTACACGTCCTCTCTGAGGCTGTTAATATTTGAATAATTAGGACTGATGTCTACATCTTTAAGGAATCAGGTATCCTCAGAATGGCAGCTTTCAAAATCAAACTAAAGGGCTTTGAGAGGTGGAAGATATTTACCACACCTGGGTAATCTGAGTTTGACCACTAGAACCCAGGTCAAGGTATACAGAGAGTGCCAACTCCAAAGATTTGTCTTGTGACTTCCATATAAAGTCTGTGACATTTACACCCCCATGCATACCCCCTCCAATCTCTCTTACATACATTAATAATAACTAATTAATTAAAAATAATTTTTTAAAAAGTCAAACTTGAACCCTTAGTGTTCCTGTTCTAGAGTCTACAGGCTACAAAATAAGGCTTTCTGGGTTTCCCATTTGCCATTTACAGTGTCTGGGATTTATTAGCCTCTCTTTTCATGTGACACAATTCCTTACAATCTCTTGATATAGATGCACACACATATCATTGTCCACATTTCTGAGAAGTAACCAAAAAAAACCCCACAATTATTCTAAGTTTATAAAGTGTGCTAAATAGCCAGGTGTTTGGAGTTTTAATAAATCTGAGCTATGTTGGATCTTTGAATTATGGTTCTCACAATTCCTTCCAACAAGAAAGCAATAACTGTGCTTTCACCAAACTCAGGTCATGTATATCCAGAATCAGGCTCTCCTGATAGTTACCCAAACTAGTCTCCAAGGCTTCTAAACCTTACCGAGTCTCCAATGAGAGGAGCAGTAAGAAATCCATAACAACAGAGCTCACTGCAAACCAAGGACATGAGATAAGAGCAAGACTACAGGCAGGTGGGTCAAGGATTACACTCAGAGAAGCTGCTCTTGCCAACTACGGGATGATCATTGATTAGACTGGGTAATGTCTTCATTTCTAAAAATTTTCAGAAACTTTCTGTTGCTAGTCTGGCTCAGCAAACTGTATCAAGTAACCTTTTCAATAACATGGTCCCTTTGAAAAATCAAATCACTTAATAAATTTCTAGACTGAAGACCACTTCAAGATGCTTCACTCTCCTTTACTAAATAAGGTAACAAAAGTCACTTGAGGTATAAAATATATTAGAAAAATCTCAGCCTCAAAATACATAAAAGTGGGTTTGGGAAGGATACATCTATTAATAACTGGGTATTGTTAACATACATACATGCCAAGAATCCAACTTGAACACATTTTAACCTTTTAAAAATTTCATGTATTCCAAATGTTTTGCTAAAGAAGTTACTCATTTCCAGTGACTAAAGAAAAAATACACTCCAACATTTTTTTTTTCAATAAAAGATGATGGTTATAAAAAACAAAACATGGGATTTAAGGCTAGCCAGACAAGCCAAAGCAACATCTTTACATGCTGCTTTTTCATATTTCCACACTGTAGCAGGAAAGACTAAACAATGAGAAAGTATTAACAGAAATACAGAGATTTGTTTTCTCTTTTATATTAATTTTTAAAATATGGAGTAAGCATATGTATATATGCTAATGATCGGGAACTCTTGTGCATAGGAAAATAGACAATGGGTCTGCTGGCTTATGCAAGACTCCTCCCTGATCATTATTAGGTTATCTGACAGTATTTCTGGACACAATGTTATATATTCAATTGATCATTTAACAGTCAATACTCAGTTATACATCAATATTAATGGTATATCTGAAACCATTCCTCATCCTTCCTGAGAAATCTCTCTCTACCTTTTCTTTCTGAATATATTTTTCTAAAAAAAAAATGAGGGGCTGACTAAGATATCCACACTACTGTCAAATTACAATGCTCCTACATCAGCACTGCAAATACTGAGATTATAGGCACATACTACCATGCTCCACTTAATCTGTTTTCTTTAGTATTCTCTGATCATCATTCATCAGCTGGCAAAGAACTAAACTTTTATAGCCATAGAAAAATCCCTTGTCATTTTCATTAAACTGGCTAGAATATAATAATTTCATCATAATCTTCTAAATATGGCTGTCCTTCCTCACCTCTTGTTGACTCCACTGAAAGATGCTCAAGGAGGTCCTGATGATGTGCTCTGTTGGTCATCGCTAGCATTTCAGTGTCTCTTCCTTAGCTCTACCTTGCCTAAGCCATCTTTACACTTCAGTTAGAATTACATTTATTAAAGTATGCTTTCCTTTAATCCTAGGTGATTATTTACTGAGCACTTTCCAGATACCAGGCTCTGACTATACACTCTGTCCTAGTCCTATTTAATACAATTCTCTGCCAACACACCCATTTCTGTCACTGCAAGAAAAAAAGAGAAGGAAGACATCATAGCATGAACACACATATATCTTTCTAAGTGTGGTGCAAAGTGGAAAAGCAGACAAGGCATGCTTGAATTGTTACTCCTGAGGATACATAGAATTTTCTCACTATTAAGTCATTTTTGCAAAGAAAGATAAGGAAGAGAGTGAAAAATGTTCTGGAGAGAAGGAATAATAAGCAGAAGCCCCAGACACACCTGTGTTATAAGGGAATGGCTGAGTCCAGCATGTCTGGCAAGAGCAGGAACAAAATCAGAAATGGAGACCTGATAGGAGAAGGCCTGTTGGAAACATTCCTTTGCCTGCTAGGATAAGACTACAGACAGCAAAAGCAAACAGAAGGCAGCCAGGAGACTACTGCAATCATTAAAGCAGGCAAGCACATATGTAGGGGGTAGTTCAAGAGAGGAGGGGAAGTGATTCTATCAAGAATGCACTTTGAAGCCACTGCCATAACCTTACTTTCCTAAAAGAGTGAAACCAAAGTTAAGCAGCGCTTGCACAGGGGTAGTCTATTTGTGAATGCCAACCCAGAATGGGATATGAATGACTAGGGTATGTAACAGAGAGTGGGAAAAGCAGTAATTAGGGGCTACTACCTAGTTTATCTCTAACTAATCATACCATCAAATGCCTCAGCACCTCCAGCCATGGCTGCCTCTCACCTCCTCTTACGCTCATTAATCAAACTGTCCCACAACAATTTTCTGTCACTTTCTACAGGAGATATATGGACATGATATGGTTTCTGCATGAGTTGTCCAGGAAGCCTTCCTTTGAAAAGGGAAGCATGTCAAAGGGCAAGAGGGAAGATAGTCCAGTCTACCCTTCGCAAAGCTGGTCTTTACCTCCACAGGATCACCTGCTGCAGTGTGGGGGCTGCAAAAATACTATCTGAGGACCCAATTTGAATACTATTAAAATGATGCTTGAATGAATTATATTTAGCACTTAAGAGAAAAAGAAAAGTCAAAATGATGTCAAATGTTTGTTTTTTCTTAATCAATTTACAGGTGGGACTGCCACTAACTTAAAGAGGAAGATATTGGGAACTATAATCATGTTATTTTGCCTATAGCTTATTTCACGTATCTACATGACCCACAGGAAAAGCACTTGCTTCCTAAACTGGGTCATCACACACCTGCTCACCATTTTCTTTCAACCACAAGTTCCCTGCCCCCTATGGCTCTGACACTCAACTGACTTACCCAACAGAAACCTATTCTTAAACTCATAGTCAGAATTTTCATTTGACTGAATGTCTTATGTTCGATAGTCTATACCAAATGCACAGCATTAAGTAAATATTACTGAAATATGTCATTTAGCCTTGTCAATCAGAAACAGTGTGTGATTGTTTCTTTGGGGGGACCCTGAGTACAATTTCTGCATTCACTCGATCAGTTCTGCCCTTGTCACAACTGTAAGTTCTCAAGATGCTGCTTGTGTGAGTCTCCCCACCTCCAATAATTTAATTCTGTTCTTCTCCAAGATACTGCCCTTGTAGCCTTCAGTTCTCAACTGGGTTGATACTTTTTTATTTCAGTCATTTATACCACTCTTTCCTCAAACTATTCTTCTTATTGACATCCTCTCATCTCCACAACGTGTTCCCACCTGGGGCTATCACTATCTTCCTTGAATGCATAGAACATATAACAACACTTGAAAATAGTCAGTGATGTAATGGTGTGATAAATGAAGGAAAATGCTGACTGTGTTTTAAAGATGTAGTAATACTGCCCACAACTAGCTTTTCATAGGAAACATTTCAGCATTTTTATTTCAACTAGTAAGAGATTTTAACAGTGATATCCAAACACATATAAGTATGTAGGACCAGAGAGCAAAAATAAAATCCAAGTGTTATCCCATAAAACACACACACACACACACACACACACACACACACACACACACACACACACATCTTTTCCCCAAACAAACAGTTCTTAGACAAGAGCTAGGTGTAGTACACTCTTGGGCATTTTGTAAGATTAGGTGAATTAAGAAGAAAACTGCCTACTGTCTCTTAATACTCACTTCCCACTGAGACATAAAAGTGTGGCTTTCTGCATGCATTCCAATTGTGATCAAAACAGCTTTGAACGGGGGAGTTGTATAATCATATTTTTGTATGGTCACTCCCATTTCAGATCTACAGGTAAAAGACCTCTTGTTTTCCTGTATGTGTGACGATGCATATCCTGCCAAGTTCGCTGCTCCAGAGGCTGTGGGATGGCTATTTGATCACGTAAGTTTAAGACCAACCTAGAAAATATGCTAGGACTCCCCCAAAAGAAACAATTCCATTTCCACAATGTTTCTTATCTACAAGGATAAATTATGTATTATGGTAATATTTACTTAATGCTGTGCACTTGGTATGGAAGAACAAATAGAAGACATTCAGTCAGATGAAAACTGTGATGATGAGTTTTAGATTCAGCATAGGTTTCTGTTGGGTAAACTTCTTGGCTGACTAATTTTTCTGAGTCTAGACATTTGCATTTGGAACAAATGTGTTATTCCGTAAGTTGCCAACAGGTCATGTGTTCTTGATACATAATAAGATTATCAGAGAAATGAAAATATCTAAAATACAAAACATACCTGGGAAAAATTTTACATACTGAAATGACCTGAGAAATGTCCTTAGCCATTTTCTAAAATTATGAATGTATCTTGAGGTTTTAAAAGCATGACTAGGTCTGAAAAAAATTATATAAAATGATTTACATTTAATAAACAAAACAGCACGCAAAGTACCTTTAATTAATAACCAATAAAAATTACTCTCTTGAAACTTCCAAAGTCTCATATGATCATACAAATATCATTTAATCAAAAGACCCTTAGACTCTATAGTAAACCCCATGAAGCATCCTATAGCAACTCACAAATGTTCTCTGAATTCCTAGTGCCTGTGGGAATTCATCTCTGTACCTGACACTGACATTCCAGCAATATCTAGGCAGGTGCTTCTCAAACATTACTGCAGGACCAAATCACCTGCCAGTCTATGAAAAATGCACTTCTGAGAGTTTTGAGACTCAATAGATGTGGGTTAGGACAGCAGGATTTCTTTTGTCAACTCAACAAGTTTCCATGTAAGGCTCCCTGCAGGATGTGATTTGAGAAGTCTGGTCTTTTCTCTATCTGGCATTGATGTTTCCAGTTCCCTTCACCATACAAACCCCAGCTCCTCTATCTCTCACTGCTTAGCCATGGTTCTTTCATTCCAAATACTGTCTAAAGGTACTGCAGCTAGAAGGAGTGCCCTTTTCTCTATGTGCACTGTGCAGAGTACATACAAAATGTAAACTACGTTTCTGTGTCTGAGTGCTGCCACACTAGTATTGCAACTCGTAGTGAGACCCCTCCCATGACTGATATGAATTCTCTGATGCACAAACTTGAAAGCCCAACATTTATTTCCATCCGTATCTATGACCATGGCCCTGAACTGGTAAAAGATAAAAATAGTATTCCAGAAAAATATGCTTTTGTTATGACTATGAGATCCTCCTATTGCAGACGGGCATGTCGTCGTAGATGAGTTCTCAGCCAGGCACTATGCCATGTGTAGGAAATGAAATTCATCTATGTCACCACCAGAAAAGAAGTGAACACTTGTTTTTAGGAATGAGCCTTTCTTCAGAGAACTGTTTCAATGTGTGTGGGCAAAAGCAATGTTAAAGGACGATGTGCAAGTTAACAGGAGCAGATTCTCAGTTACATATGGCAGCTGTCTGGTGAGATACTGTTTCCCTTGACCTGAGCAAAAAAAAAAAAAAAAAAGACAGTTGCAGTGGACTACTCTTGCTATGTTAGCAAAGGAAAATAAGCCCAACATGAAGCCAGTCTAACATAATTTAATCATAAATGGTTTTTAATTATGAGTAAAGTAATAAAGTGACAAACTACCTCACTAAAGGTCACATTTTAAATATAATCATTGACATACTAAAAAGCAAACAATAGTCAAGGTATGAACCCTAATTTGGTATTTTAGTTATAGACAGCAGTTGCTAGAACCAAGCCTTCAATAGAAAAAAATAGAGGAAAAACCCCCACATTTTCTAGCTGACAAGGAGTAGGAGACATACATACTTGATTTCATTTCTGATTCTTTCTAGTATATGAAATTATAAAATGTGGAATAATGAAATTCCTATAATTATTTAATCTGCTCACAACTTGATGGATATTTGGGTTGTCTACACTTCATAGTTATTTTAAATAATGCCACTGTAAACATTGAAGTACATGTCTGAACATACATACTTGATCACATGTTAACTATAGTTTTGATTCAATAGCAATATGTAGTAGATGTAAAGCAGTATCACTCTGTGGTTTGATTTGAAAGTCTATAATGAATGACAGTGCTGATCATCCGTTTGTTTCTTGGCAACTATATACTTGTCAAATTTTGCATAGAATAATTCTTTGTTGTTTTCTTCATTTAACTCGAATAAATGTCTATTATTTAATGTATGATTTGCAACTGTTTTTTTTTTTTTTTATTCTGTGGACTATATTTTCTCTTCTTGGTGATATGCTCTCAAGTACAGAACCTAATTTTAATTGATGGATTCCATTTGTCCAATTCTTATTGTTGCTTCTACTTTTAAATGCCATGGCTTAAGATTCCTTACTTGGCCTACAGCTATTCTACACAATTTCAGTATCTGTGAATTGTTAGTCACTATTCAAACTTAGAACAAAGTTTATAACTAACAGCAGGTAAAAGTTTCTATTACTTCCTAACTTGCCAAACCTCAGTAATTCCAAACTGTTAATTGCTTTGTCAGATGCCTTACTGGAGCTTTGCATTTCCTATTATTTGAGCATATAATTCTCATATTTATCTGCTTGTCATATCTACATCTGTCTCCTGTAAATAGCATGTTCAATATTTTCGATGCTTGTATCATTTAGCTTTCTATTTCTGTCTTTTCTGAAGATACAGACAGCTGATAATAACTCTCTTTCCTGAGCCATGAATCACATTTTCCAAAAATATGGTCTATCCTGCTTTTTTGTGGTTTTCTTCCATGAAGTATTAAGTTTGCCATTGTAAGATTCTAAAAATTTATGCATTACATTTTTAAAGGTTCTTTTAAGTTGAAACCATATAAATATTTTTTCTTAACAGATATTTACAGGGTAGACAACAAAAGCAACCCAGGAGTCAGATTATCTTAATCTAGGTACTGCCTTATGCTAACTTTATGGCCCAACCTGTAACCTAACTCCTTTGAGCCTGCTTCATGATTTACTTAATGAGATAATAAAACACCAATGCTTTATCTTAAGCCATAATCAAATTATGTTAATTAGTAAAGCTATAAAAGACAAAATTAGTGTGTTATTACATCTCAAAATGAAGTATTATCAGCTTTCTTTATGCCTATCATATAAAAATGACAATCATTGTAATATTAAAAAATATTGACACAGGTATCTTTATGTTTCAAAAAATAATAAGTTATATCAATTTTTCTTGTTATATTACTAATGTTTAATAAATCCATAAGTATGCTTTAATGATTCATTTAGGCCTAAGAATAAGAAAACAATCTGCAGACTAAAAAGTAAGACGCTATAGAACTTCTAGGGCATAATTTTGCCCATGTGTCTTATAAAATAAAAACAGATGATATGGCATCTTCAACAGACCTTTAAAGCCCTTTCTGGAGCAGATGTAAGAATCAAAACAAGCCACAGACAAAGGACAAGTGTTCTCGTACAGCTTTCAAACCAACGTCTACACTTATGCTCACTGGATAAATAATCAATGGAGAGGTAGAAAAATAGGGTAAGTACTACAGCAACTTCTCCTATGAAAACCAGCAGATCAGTTTTCTCCAAACCTTCTGTCTCAGCTGCCCAATGCCGTAAAACCCAGTGTGCAAATTTATAGGGACTGTTGTACGAGGGATGTCCGGCAATGGCAAGAGGAACAATGACCACATAATTTTAGAATTAAGAAATGAATCTGTAGAGGTGTTAAAACTCACTCTGCAGGAGTAAAGCCAGAGATCAGATGTCTTCTTTGCAGGCAGAGCTATTTGAGATACTTTTCAAGTTACCTCATGAGATAAGTATTTCAAGGAGAAAAGGGAAAGCTGCTCTATTCTTCCAGGTGGTGTGTGATTTTTTTTCCCCTAGACTTAAATGTAGTCCTCTATTGTTTTATTTTTTTTCTTTTGTAAATAAACAAGCATAAAAGTGCCTTGCCATGAACACAAATGCTTTTTAATAAAGTAGAATGTAACAGAATAAAGAAAAAGGAAAAACCAAAGTCCCTGGCTCTATTTCATTCAGACATTCAAATCAGTCCTCTGAGGTGGCATTTTTTTATGGTAACTTGTTGATATATGTGCATGTAGCAAACACTTGCTTCAGGTTTCTTTCTTTTTTAAAAAAAATAGGTTTGATTATTTGGGAATTTTATATCATGAACCCCCATCATACTTACTTCACAGTCTTCCCAGGGCTGTATTCCTTCCCTTGTAACCTCCTCCTTCCAATGAGAAGGAGGACGAGGAAGAGGAGGAAAAAAGAGAAGGAGGTTGAGGAGGAGGAGAGGAGGAAAAAGAAGAGAAGGAGGAGGGGGAGCAAGAGGAAGAGGAAGAAAGTTGTCCAATTTGTGTCACCCATATATACACTGGAGCATGGTCAAACTCCCAGTTGCCAGACCCTTAAAAAACCTGAGTCCTTGAGTCCTTCCCCACCCCTGGCAGAAGCCATCTGTTGTGGAGAGCTCCACTTCAGCATCCTTATTGCAATTTATGAGCATTCCCTTCTACGGCTTTCTGTCTAGGCTCTCACTTCTTTCTCTTCTGCATTGGCCATAGTCCTAACCTGAAGATGTAAATTCTGAAAAACTAGCACTAACATTCTGAGATTCCAACTTCTGGTCTACTACCTCTAAGACTAACAGTGAGACCTTTACAGTCACCAACAACATACATATACCACTTGCCTCTACCAAAGCCCAGCAAATAGAAGCAGATTATGAAAAGTTTACAAGACTCTTCCAATTATGCACATCAGTACCTCGAACATACCTTCCCACTAGGATTGTTTTAGGATGTGTGGCTGTTTTACACACATAATTGCCCTTTATTTTCTGTTAAATAAAACCCTCCACTCCATCATCCCACACACAAACTACTTCCGTTCTTACTTAAAAGGAAATTCCTTTCAAGGTTCACAGTACATTAGAGACAGCTGCACTGCTCAGCTTCCTGTAGAAACTTCAGAAAGCTGCAGATGTGGTTCAAGCATGACCTGGATCGTGGAATGAGACAGTCCCAAGCATTCACTGCCCCGTCTCTTCCCTCTTTGAATTTGATATATATAGTGTATGTTTGTCTGAGTACGGTAAGGGCTGTAGGCAAGGATCCTGAAGGAACAGAATCTCCCCTAAATGCCTGAATGCTAATTTATAAAACAAGATAAGGCTAAAAGAACACATTTGCCGTTAATTACATTGCAACAATGTTCACTACCTATTAGCTTCAAAGAGACAAACTACACACACACACACACACACACACACACTCCTTGGGTGTGTTTCCATATTTCCCTGGAACTCGGAGGTGTTCGTCTGGAAAACTCAACTCTCGACTCAGAAAGAGCAAAACAATACTAAAGTAAGGTAGTAAGAATTCTGGCACAGAACTTTTCCAGTAGAAGAGAGTTATGACTTGGTTTCTTCCCAGAACAGTTCTCCACACTGCTAGACAGTGACAAACACATAAATTAGTTTCTCTGGGAACATGTTTAATGTGACTAGGGGTGAGCACAGAGCTAGAGGCAGTCATCGACATGGCCCTTTCTGAGGGTAACTCATGGAACATTGTAAACTTGGAAGTAAGTTCCCAGAGTCAAACAGGTGTTTAATGGTTATCAGCAGACAAAAACTAATTTATATATTTATATACATGTGTGTTTCTTTATACATACATACACGTATCTAGGACTTTACATACATATATATGTATACATAATGTATAAAGAAATATATATACATATTATCCATTATTATATGTACACACACACATATATATACACACATATTATATAAAAATGGCTTTCTATATAGGCTGTTACTTATTTCTGTTCTGCCTCAGCCATAGTCCTAAACTGTGTGTGTATGTGTCTATGTGTGTGTGTGTGTCTGTGTGTGTGTGTGTGTATGAAAAGGCAAGAAATCTAGGATTTCAATTTGATTTAACTACTTCAGACATCCCTCACATCATAATGAATTGCTTCAAAGAAATGAAGCACCTACACCTTCTTCATCATTGCGGATATTTCCATGATATGGGAACAGTTGCTTTTACCAAATAATGGGTCATGCATATGTTTTACACAAAAGACACTGTAACCTGGGTACATAAGCTGTTTTTCAAATAAATTATTTTTATTAGTCATTAAAATGAGTATTCCTGTTAAATACATATAAACAAAACAGTTTCTGATCTTCTGTAGGACAATCTAGAGATCGTCTCTGCAGAAAAGAATGAATAGAATCTCCCGATTCATGACAGTGTATAAAAACCCCCTGAAAGAGACTATTACATTGGAGCTCTCTGGAACTACGTCTCAGATATTTGCTTCATAGATGTGTGATAGAGTATTTACATCTATATCTTAATGATCTGTGGTAATTGTAGGGCAAGAAATACATAATCCTTTTGGGAAAGCCCACACTCTGTGCTCCTAGAGTTATTTATTTGGCTATCCATGGCTCTGCAACGATTCCCTCTCCACAGCCAGTATTGCAAGCCATGGCTAGGAGACAATGGAAGAAGACAATCCCAGGCATTTAGTGTTCCTTCTCTAAACTCTTTTAATATAACACATACATGTGCAGGCACACACATGTGCATATACACTTGGATTTGTCTATGTTCAATAATTGTGTGCATAGCTCCTGAAGAAACACAGAATCACCTGAGAAAACCTTCACCTCCCTCTAGTCAGGGCAGCAAGAGGCAGAAAATCACCTGCTTCTGAACTCAGGGCTCCTCTGCCACTTTGCACAAAGCTGCCACAGAGAAAACACATTGGCCAGCTGCTGTATTATTGTTGGCAAGTACCAAAATTTGCTTAAAACCTTTACAAATGAAATCCAGCTGCTTAAGCTCAATACCAGATGTCTTCAACAATGTGTGGCTTTGATAGATTAAATTGAGCATAAGAGAGAGATGAAATATATGAAAATCTAATTTGCAAGATGTTTGTCATTAAGTCTATTTTTAAAAAAACACAGAAAATTACATTTTTCACTGGAAAGGCTAAGTAGTATAGATTAACAACACACATAATTGCAAGTAAATTGCTTGTGCTAGGAATCAACTGCTTGGTATATACTCATAATATCCAAGCCAAAAACAATTGGAGGAATGTGATATGTCTGTGAAGAGGTCATGTATGTGATTTATGCTCTTATTTCTTTACATCCAGGCCTCATAACATGTTTTCACTCAGGAAATTAAGTAGAAAACATTTACTGGTATTGTCTGATTTTAGTACACTCCAGCAATCCTATAAAAACATGTGTATAAGAAACACATGTGTGGATATGTGTAGTTCACTGAAACAAAGAGTGTGATGTTAAAGGGTATTATGTTAGAAACCTCGACAAAGTGCCATTTGCCTTTCTTCTGTGACTGTCACACTGAAGGTCTTTTCAGGCTGCTCTCCAGGTCACTGATCACCTGATTTGAATAGAAAACTTATATCCAGAGCCACAAAATATTCCTACAAATATCTCCCAAAATATCCGCTAATATAGACATAGAGTGTGTTACACATAACATAAAACATCAACTTTGGGGGCAATTTTTCTTTTTCAAGATGGACACATGATACTGTTGCTTTGTAATGGATTAATAATCTTAACATATTGAGCTTTAACCAAAGTAAATATACTGTTAAGATTGACCCATAAAAATGACTAATTACTAAAATGAAACATAACCACAAATCAGCAACTTTTTATTCTTTAGACCTGATGAGAGTATTTATTTGAAGTATTAATCTATTTTTTCATTTTGTACAAAAAGGTAATCTGGTAGAGAAAGGCCAAATGTTATTATTAAAGAAAATATAATATCTTATATTATTCAATTTAATAATTGAATAGTCCATTAAATAATTGAATAGTCCTATGAAGAGAAAGGTAATTTCTTGAGTTTTCAAAACCTTTCCTTTCTTTATATTTTAGAGTCAGCAGAAATAGAAATGAATTTATCTAATTCTGTCATGCTTTGTTGTCTTACTTGTGGGTAATGGTTCTTACTGATCCTCTCATATTTTTGAGGTTTTATGGTTAATTATTGAGTAGTCTAAGTTATGGTTTCAACATATATAAAATTGCACTTAAAATTTTAAAAATATCAAGATAATTGTGGATATATTGTGTGGAACAAATACTGGAGATGAGAAATTAATATGTACAAAAGCCATTTCAACACATACTTAACATATGATACTATACTTAATAAGTGTATTAGACACATATGTTGATTTTCAACTGAATTAGAAGGGATATGAGAAGCAGTTTCAGGCACTCTGCTCCTAGTGTCCATTCAAATGAGGTATGTATAAGGCCAGCCTCAAACTCAAAGGCTGTTCCAGGATTATAAATGCCAAGTATAAAAAAGCTTCATGAGATACCAAGTATGTACCTAGTACTATAACCAAGAAGTGAAATTTAGATTTAGACAACCTGGCATATCCATTGTTTCTCACCGTTACCAACAATGACAACATCATCAACACACTACTCTTGTGTTAAGATAGTTGTATAGAAACCATTGAATTGTGATAGCATTAATTAATGGTAGTCACCATGTCTTGATAATTGACTTCAAGGAAGAATTAATGATATTTAGAATATATCTAATAAACACACTATTTAGTAGGCAACAGAGATTCATCATAAACCAGGAGGCTCTGGGGATATACACAGTGCTATAGTGCCTACAGCACTTACAGAAAACATTATTGTTTGTCATGCTGGAGATAGAGCTAATGCCTAGAGCTACTAGGCATGAGATCTCCTACTGAGCCATATTCCATGCTCTAAATGTCTCCGGTTCTAACTTAAAAGGCACACTTCCTTCACAACTGCACCTACCCACAGTGCCAGTTACTGCTGAGACATCTTGGTATTGGCTGAATAAACATTTGAGCTGGGTTCATTTGACCATTGTAAGATCAGTAGCTAAACAAATTCTCTCTCCAGAAGTTAAAAAAAATAGATAATGAAACATTTATCAGTTAATAATGCAGATCTGCAGATTCAAGTCACAAATAAATACAGAAACAAACAAACAATGCTTGCAATACCAGTATCTCTCAACATTGTAAGCCACATGAGAAAAGAGGATGCCCAGTAGGACAGATGCCTCTACACAACATGCAGACACTATGTACTCGGGAGACACCTATGAACACAGAACACAGCTTTTCCTCTGAGATGTAAGCTTCCACCAAGGGAGTAGTGTATGTAATGATAAATCATATGTACTATAAAGGAAAATGAGAACTGACTGTGAGGGATGATATCAAGGGACTCATTTAATTTGGACTATTAAGGAAATGTTTAACTTAATGACATTTAAGCAAATATGGATAGCCAGATCAGAAAAGGGGGAGACATCCAGGTCATGGAAACAGTATATCAGAAATGCCTCAGGGAGGAAAGCAGTTTGGATTTTCAGTATTGGGGGAACAGGTAGGCAAAGTAGGTCAACATGACTGATGCTGGTGAAAACAGCGGCAGAGTATGGGATGAAGTGTGGACCTCTGATCTCCCTGAGGACCTGTGAGCTTTCTTCAGTTCTTTGCCTCATCTACATTTAACTTTCCTTCTCTACTAAAATGTCCATTCTTTATGCTCAAAACATCAACACAAACAATGGGGGCAGGGCGAGTGTGTGTGTGTGTGTGTGTGTGTGTGTGTGTGTGTGTGTGTGTTTAAGTGGGCATGTGGGTGCAGATGTGTGTACATGTATATATTTACATGCGGAGGGCAGAGGCCAATCTCAGGTGTTTCCCACTGAGACCATCTACTTGTCTTTTGAGACAGCTGTATCACTATCCTGGAACTCAGTAGGCTAGTCTGGTTAGCCAGCCAGCCCCATGACCTACCTTCCCTTCCTTCCCCCATGCTGTGGTCATTAAACTGTGCCACTGTGTTCCACTTTTTACACGGGTTCTGGGGTTGTAACCTGTTCAGAACCTTAAGCTCACTCAGCAAGCTCTTGACCTAGTAAACTATCTCTCCAGCCCAATAATGTAATGTTCTATGAAGAGTTAAGAAGGGACTGAAGATAGCATCAGTATAAAATTAGTTCTTCCCAAACCGTACCTTTTTTCAGAGTTAATAGACTGGTGGAGGAGTTAAAAACATGAACAGAGCTATTCTTAGTACGGAATTATGAAATCACTTTATGTTTACTAATACAAAGTTTTCAAAGAGAAATATCCATTAAGGTTACAAACTCACTACTTAGAGATGCAAACAATAGAGGATGAAGAGTTTTACCTGGGCTTCAGAGGAAGAAATTCAGACCAACAGAAAATTAAGACAATCTTCATATAGTTAGCTATTGTTGCTGTTATTTATTGAAGACTTGTTCTAGTCCTTGTATGAATTTTTAAAATAAATATTTTATTTAGAAATTAAGGAAAAGGATCTCCACAGGCTCATTCCTGAGAGTTCTCAACAAATAAAAGATTTTTAAAATGTCACTTTGTACTCCCTGGCTTACAGAGGACAGTGGTTAATTAATGGTACTCTGATGTTCCTAATAATATTAGTCTCCCAAAGGCCCTCACATAATTGTAATTAAAAAATTTAAGATTATGTATGCTAGACATGCGTACACGTATAAGACATGTATGATTACCAGGACTTTTAAAATCCTATAGTTTCTCCTGAAAAACATGGAACTAAATATTTTGAATCTATATCTAGTAGATGTTAAGCAATCTACTCTGCGGAGTCTAAGTTGCAAACTCTACTTTGGTCCCTCTCCTCCCAGGTAAATTACCACACAGATCACATTACTTCCATCTGTGATGCTCACCACAACTTGCAGTTACTGCCGATTAATAGCCGGAGATTAATCTCTGGAAATGCCGCATAATAGCTCCAGTAGAGAACACTTTAAACACATGTATGCATTCGACAGCTGTGTCGGTCTAACAGTTCAGATTTTGCACTATATTTTGCCATATGGTAACAGGGATCGTTTTTCACTTAAAAATATTACCAAAACTAGGTGCTCGACAGTATCGTGCCCTGGTTTGAGACCACATGTGCACAACCATCTTCAAGGCTCCCCACTATTAGACTTTCAATTTCCCCTAATTTTGCTAGATGTTTCATAAAGATTTTCAGACTATATGCCAGTGTCAACCAGGTCAGATATAAATAGTTTATACTAGAAAAATAGCATAATAATGCCTGCCAGTGAGGAGACAGGATGTAAAATCTGGGTTATATAAAGTTATAGGGACCCTGGAGACCAAGATCTATTTTTGCTCATTGACTTTGGGAATATTTTGCATTTAGGGGAAAAAAAAAGCAATTCCTACTTCATATCTTGCCTCTATTTTTCTCCATAACTCACTTCAATAAGATGTAAATATCCATTTTTAGCTTAATTTCACTGATATATAACCACATCATGGTTTTATATAGGCAGAAACTGTTAGGATTCTTTTATATCCATTAAACAGGGCTCTGAACCCATTACCTGGCTAAATGTTAAAATGGGAGCCCTGTCTTTGTTAAGTACGGTGCATTATTTCCCTCCATGAGTGAAGATAATCAACAGTCCATGGTAGGATTTTAGGTCAGTCAATCCAACACACTTCTAACATCACTTAAGTCCCTTCAGAATAACTTTTAGAGAGGCAGAGATCAAAACTGTATTTTAATACTGTTTATACACTACACTGCATCATGCCTTAGAGTATGGATAGCTCTCTAGTATGTTTTGACAACAAAGGTCAAAATGTGTGTGTGTGTGTGTGTGTGTGTGTGTGTGACTCTCCCGCTCTAAATCTGTTTGACACTCTAAATCTCTTTGAAGAATTAATGAGCACTACAGATTTTCCCCATTAAGAGGCATATTTTCACTGTTAGGAAGGCAATATCACATTAAAGGACCTTCTACCTTTCAAAAACTTCACTTCTGAGACCGTCACAGCGTCCCAGTGTAAAAGCAATGGAGTTCAAAATCTCCACCAAGATCTATTCTTGCTTCACGTTTTCTAAGCCTGTGTCTACTCTAGAGAAATGTTTGAGATAAGATGTAGGTGGTGGAAAGATTTAAGCTAGTCAGTTGCCCTACACACAGGCCACCCACACACCACTGTCCCAAGTAAAAACAAGCCCTCTTTTTGCTCACTCTGATGTCACATGATCAGTAGCACTGTGGGTAGACCAGCAAGGCTATACACAACTTTTACTTATGTACGCTCTTCATGTATCACTTGTTATCATTTGTAAACAACTATTTAAGTAAGGACTTCGGATCTCTGCATACTTTCATTCCATTGCTGCCTTCAGAGTGAGGACCACTTCGCTGATCTGTGCTCACATCAGTCTGCCTAAGAGAATGCCTTTCTCGCCAAACTACTGCAGAATTACTATAAAGCACATGAGTTGTCAATAACTTGAAACTTGACAGTCAACATTTGATAGTTGCTCAATGGTTAAACTCATAGCCCTCATCTCAGTCTGTATTTATCAAGACAAAACCATTAGTAAATGAAGCTTATTCTATACAATATTATTAACAGAAATTTCATCATAAAAAGTTAATGTTCCTTGATGACTAATCTGGAAACGTCAGTCAGGATTTGGCACGTAACCCACACCAGGATTCTTCACAGTTCAGCCTCTATACATTCCCAACTTCTGAACTTCTGATTCTTGTATGAACTAATTACCAGTGATGAATTTGGTAATTATAAAACTTCTGGTAGTATTACACATCATTACTCTAAATCATTATACACGTTCATTCAATAATTAAATCAATCTTGTGGAAAATATAATCGTTACCTCCAATTTGTAGTAGAGAAAATTGAGAAATCAGACTTAGCTATTTGAGTAGGCATACCTAGGCTGTGGCAGAGCTAAGATTCAAAACCAGGCATGCTAGACACAGGGTCCTCAATTATTGCGCTAAAATGAATAGAAGCACAAATACACGTGTCCACAGATACCTGGTTATACACACATACTTGTGAAACACACGGATAAAGGCAAATCACAGGCACATGCACACATGTGCAGGCAGAAAGAATCCTGAATAGGGAAGGCTGTCTGACTGGGGAGACAACAAGGACCTTCTCTGGGATTGTATCTCACCGTAAGAAAAAAATTTTATACATTAAGTTATATTCTGATTATTAATTTCTGGTTCATGGATTCTATGTATATTACATGCTTTTATTGGCATAATTTGATACAACATTCTAGTATGTATAATTAGAGAAAAAATATTAAAAGAAAATTAAAAATTAGCATTAGGCTGGAAATGTTCCTCGTTTTAATGGAGAAATAAGAATTCTGCCTCCCGGGGACCATGCTCAGAGCTTTCTAAACTTGCCATAAGCAGTGTGTCTCCTTAAAATTTCATGTCCTCTTCTAGGAGACACCAGATTATAACAGCTCTTGGAGAATGAGCTAACCAACTAGGTGGATATCTACCTAGCATGTCTTTATAGCAATGACTGTTTTGACTTATATCATTGTAATCATTTTGTTTCAGAGTATTTTTCCTTAAAGCCAAGCCACTGAATATTTTAACACACCTGAAAACTTGGAGATTTTTAAAGTAGTAATCTTGTATATGCCTATTAAAGATACAAGATAGTCGGTAAGAGAAACTTTAGTCATAAACACTATAGGCAAATTCATCCTACAAAAAGCAGTCTAGTCAGTAGTAAAGTTGAACTTCAACTGCATTTCAGTCTCATTCATGATTCCCTTTTCGTTTGGTTTAATTTTCCAAAGCCAGTATTTCCTCATTTCCAACATCATAAATCCATTACCAACATCACTCATTACCACAAGAAGTGTCTCATATTCATTAAGTTGCCTTCCTTCTACCTTAAAAAAGTAGCTTATCCGTAATTGAAATTATTATTCTTTTACCTGAACAATTAAAACATTTAAAAAATTACTATATTTTAGTCACCTCGACATAAGAATGGTTCTGGTTGAATTATTTATTACGCATCAAACCACAGCTTTTAAATGCAGAAAATATTTCACACATTCACAAACTCTTAACTATTAAAATTGTAAAGTCAGACATTTGCTTAATGTATCCACACAAAAATTACCCTGACCTACAAAGTTAACTAAGCAACCTACAGATTCTAATAGAATTCAAAGTATACTAGTCAAAACAAAGTTTATCAGCTTTGTCATGGTCTTGTCTTCTTTACATACAGACTTTCAGTTTGCTGAAAATTAAAGTCTATACTGAAACTTTCAAACTGGACTGAAATTAACTCTTGTTAGGAAAAAAAAACGAGAAATTTTAAATCACTTTACAATTATCCTAATAAATTACCTAGAGAGTTATGCCAGAGAGAGAAAGCAGAAAAACCCCAGCAGTTGGAGGATGGAGATGGGGTGGGAAGTTTTAGCCATTGAACTTCTGCCCTTCAGTGTGAAAAAATCCCCCAAATCACACATGAACTCGGCCCCTGTCAGCACTGTGGTGTGTGCCACCGATCTTACCCTCCTGTGCAAAAGCAGAATGATCAAGGAACTGAGAAGTTGCTCCTCTAGTTCTGGGAGCCAGCCCACTGCAGGAGAGCAGCCGCTGCGACCAGGACCAGCCAGCTCTGCCTGCAGCTTCCTCCTCTACAGAAGCTAGGATTTCCCTGCAAGCTGGCCAGCGAGCCTGAGAGGAGACCCAAAGACAAGGCTATTACACACTGGTTTTGTCACCACAGTCTTTCAGCATAACCTCCTGGGGAGGACAACAAAGGCGGAAAGGACCCCTCCCCGATTGTTTTCTAAAGAAAGGAGTTTGACCTAGACGCCCACACAGGGCCAGTGCACAAGAGGCTCCACCCTGCCTCAGCAGCACCCAAGTCTCCTGTCTCCTGCAGCAGTGAGAGACCATACCAGCATTTTGCTGTCAGAAAACAGTTTACTTTTTCTGCCAGACTTATTTTTTCCTAAGAATTGTCACTTTGAAAAAAAAAAAGTGAGAACAAGGAAAACTAATGATGTTCTTATCTTGGATGAAATCACAGAGATAGTTGAACACATCAAAGCGACACTTTCCCTGGGCACTCTCACACTGCATCAACATTTAAATAACAGAGCAAATGACTGACTCCAACCCACAGATAGATATCTTAGCAAATGCTGCAAGACACCACACTCCCACTACCTCCTCGGTTGTCATTTATTTTTCTAAATGACTATAGTTTCATTGCCTGTACAAAAAGCAAAAAGTGCTTTTAATATTACCAAGCTTATTTATAAAAAAAAAATCTGGTAACTCTTTCACTTTAACTGCAGAACATTATAGTTTTATAAATATTCATTTTTCTAAGAGATTGACTAAACTCTTCCCATAAAGAGGTAATCAGAGAGAGAGAAAGAGAGAGAGAGAGGAGAGAGAGAGAGAGAGAGAGAGAGAGAGAGAGAGAGAGAGAGTCTTGTTTTGAGATTACCAAGAAGTATAAACGAATTGTCAGTGCCTAGGGAGACTACAATATTATTTTATGTAAGTATAGCAGAGTACTTACTAAACTTTACCTGATCAAGATGTTTGAGAAGAGCTGGGGGGATGGCTCAGTGGATAAGAGTGACTGCTGTCTAAGTAAGAAGACCTGAGTTCAAACCTCCCCTACTCAAAGAAAAGCCAGGGGTGGGTACAGCTACCTGAAGTCCATCATTGTGAGACCCGGCAAAGAGATCAGATCCCTGATGCCCTCTTGCCAAGCAAGCTGGCAGACTTCCAGTTCGGTGAGAATGAATCCCTACTAAAGGACAAAGGTGAGGAGTGATGAAGGCAGCCTACATCATCAGTGATGACATCATCCTCAAGCCTCCACACACACCAAAGATCTATGAAAGTGGATGCATTTCATACAGTTGGTTTAATATATCACCATGATATATTTGTTTGATATTTAATGAAAAATTTTTTTTGAAAAAAGTCTCCGCCATCTTCCCCATCTTATCCTGAGAACTAACTAACAACTTGCTGGAAGAGAGGTGTCATTTTCTTTAATTATATGGCTACTGGAGGGCTAGGTGGAAAGAAGGGGTTTGTGGGAAAAGGAAGGGGGTGCTAAAGGGCCATAGAGGATGAGAATAACCGTGATATAGCACATGTGTGTAGAATAGACATGCAAATTAATGAAGGCAATCAGGAAACAGGGAGAAAGCAGACAAAAAAAAAAAAAAAAAATCAAACATGGAATGTGTTCAAACCTTCTCTGCTGGGCTCAGAGCCATGCTGCCCTGTGGATCCGCTGCCAGTTTGGAGTTTAGCCTAAGCTTTGGGCAATGACTGAATGGCTGAAATGTGGGGCAGCTCCACTGTCACATGCCCTGAAAAGGGCAGAGAGGACTTCTACAGAGCATACACACTTCCCCAGAATCCCACTTTTGAGTTAAAACCTGCTGATACAAGCAGCTAGTTCTGATTTTATTTTTTTAACCAAACGCTAGCCGAAGTAGGTGCACTAACAAAGCACTCAACACCACAGGAAAACAAGATCTATGATAACAAATGAATGCGGAGAGTGAAGCATTTTAAGACACTCCCCTCAAATGACAGTCATAGATAAATCATGGATTAGAACATGGATTAGGGTGGGCTGAAGATCAGTGAACAGACTGTGTGTAGAAGAGGAACAGGAAAAGGAGAAATCAAATGAGCGGGGCTCAAATTAAGAATAATATTTTATTCGTGAAGCAGCATGGGGACAAGCCTTCCGGGAACAGGCAGCTTCTATTCAAAGGGGTTGGAGGAAAAACCAGACTGAGTGGAACCAGAGTGTGCAGGACTCTGAATGCAGGTTACAAAGTTGAGTCTATAGATTAAAGGCTTTTGAGCAATTGACTGGACTGATGCATAGAATATCAATGTTAGAATTCTAGATGTCGAATACCCTCAGTTTCTAACTATTTGGGGAGAAATTACTAGATTTAAAACGTAAAGTTTCAATTTAATCAAGATCCTCCTAATATGGATTTCACTTTAAAATATCAAAAAAACCCAAAAAAACAAAAAAACAAAAAAAACAAAAACCTCACACCGTATTGATGAATTGGTACATTCTACATTGTTACATGTGTTGTGTGCCAACAACACATTTAAAAATACACAATCAGGTCCTAGATTACTGGACTCAAAGAAAAGTCTGATGAAATACCATGCTTCAGAAGAAATCAGGCTCAGCAAAACTTCCAGATTTTTTATATAGTTTAACCCATTCTCCCTAATGTATGCCATTTCCCTAGAGCTCACATTCTAGTTTCCAAAGTCCAAGCTAATTAAGTCTTTCTACACCAGTCTCTTCATGGCTGAACCCGGGCGCACTCTCTTCCCTAATGGTGGTGCTGACAGCCACAGGGCAGCACTCAGTTGATGACTTCTTTACATACTTTCTTATGAAGCTGTCACAGCTAACTGCTTTTATCTGCAGCTTTTGTTTCAGCTTTACAAAGGTAGTTTTTTCCAAAGCTCCTCTAAAAAATCTATAAGAAATAGCAGAAAAGAGAAGAGCCATGATTTACATCTTAGACGTTCTTTAGTTTCTACTGAACATACACGTGACTTTACTCTGCAGTCAAATTACACACTGAGGTTTTGATAAATGCTGCAGAAGGGAAGATCTTTTTTTTAAAGGTCTCATTTTGCCACTGGTCACCTCAGAGAAGGTCAAGGAGAAGCATGTGAACAGCACTGCCAACATGAGGGTCTGTCATCCTACACCTCTGCCGGATTCTGGTGCAGAGGGGCAAGCGGTAAACATCCTGCATCCTTGCAGAATCATAGAGTGTGACTGTTACCTGTACAACACAAAGACACTGCTTAAACACTCAGCCATGGTGAACAGGCAGCTCAGCTGGGATGACTGTGACGTGCAGTGAGCAAGTGAATTAGTGCCTTCTGGGGTCCATTGTGAGTGCAAGCAGACATCAGAGAGGAGCTGACAGCTCTTGATAATCACTCTCCTGCCTGCTGACATGAGAACCTTCACTCCCCTCCTTTAATGACAGGACACAAAGTTGTACTGGCCACACTACTCCTGTGACAAGTAACATTATCATTTAAACAACAGGCTTTAAAATAATTCCAATTATACCTGGAAAGGGATCTCTTTGAATGCATTTATCTTGGCCGAATGCATCATATGTTCATGAAGCAGAAGAGTATTTCTAAACTGAGATTACCTTGTTCCCAATTTCAATCTGAATTATTTTCACCCAGAAATTCCATCTTCCTGATTTTTACATTTATGATATAATGTGATACCTCAGATTTTCCTGGGGACTTGTGTGTGTGTGTGCATGTGCGTGTGCGTGTGCGTGTGCGTGTGCGTGTGTGTGTGTGTGTGTGTGTGTGTGTATTGAGGGAGGCAAGCCTGTGTTAGGGACTATGTTATAAGAATTAAAAATAGGTAATATCTGCCTTCCGGAAAGAGCTTGCCTTATGCTATTGTGAGAGGGGAAGACACAGACAATGAGTACCCAGTAGAGATTAGTGGGGCCTGAGAATAGGTGTATTAACATGAGAGAAGATTTATAACAACTAGGTTCCTAGGGATTGTGAAGTTTGCAGAGTAACTGCAGCACTGCATAAGAATGAGGACCTGAGTTCTGATGCCCAGAACATGTTAGCATGCATCTGGAATTCCAAGCTTGGGGAAGGGAAGACAGAGTCAGCTGATATCTAAACTTCAATGAAGGGCAGAAATAGAGGGAGACACTTGATATTGATCTCTACATGCAGGAACACACATGCATACACACCCACACTTACACATAAAAATACCTGAATGAATGAATGAATGAATGAATGAATGCGTGTGTGTGTGTGCGTGCGCACACACACACACACACACAGAGTAAACTTAAGAAACAAAATAGACTTATACCTTTAAAATATTTCAGTATAAAGAACCCTTGCACAGAGAAAATAAGACATCACATACATTTGTAAATAAATGTTAGGAGTCAGGTTTGAAGGAAATAGAAGAAATTGAGTATGCCCCAAGATCCAGAGATTTGAAGTGGGGAACAGAAACCAGGAGACTGGGAACAAAATTAGAAGCCAGGAAGAGTCTTGTATTCTAAATAGAAGCTTTGATTTCATCCTATATGTTTGGAAAGGAATGCTTTCATACCCACAGGAATCTGTGTGGCTCACTCTCCATTTTTTCTATTGCACAAACAGAGAGCAAGCATTACATATTTTAGCTTATAGTTTGAAGCAAACCACTAAAGATTTTAAACTAATATGAATAATAGTGTCTTCTGTACCTATAAGAATATAACAGAATCTCTCATTATTCTTAGAAAGAACTATAAGGTCAGTGCTACTGTAATTATTATCCTAACATTTCTACTAATGATGTTTGCAGTATGATTTACTTAAGTATCATTTCCAGTGAACAGGCCCACTAGGATGATATAAACTCCATGGAGTTTGGGGCAATATTTTTTAAGCTCACACATGTTGTTGCCTGCAGGACAGTGCTGATAAACCATGGCACTATTCTGGTTTTTAAATAATCACTTAATTCACAATTAAAAAGGAACTATTAATATTCTATCCTGAGAGGAAAGTGGAAAGCAACTCAGGGTATAAGAACATTTTTTCCTGACTTTGGAGTCAGGAAAGACCACATCTTCGGCTGTTTCTCAGGCCTCCCGCCTCCCTGCCCTGTCCTAATTTGAAGCATTCCACACCACTAGACACTAACAACCCAGAGCTGCCTTCAGCTGTTCAATGAAAGACCGTCACATCATGACAAATACACAATCCCTTCCTCCCTCGCAAGAGTGACACATTATTCTGAGCACGTCCTCGCTGGGCTTTCATTTTCTCTGCCAAGGTCCCCCCGAGTGGGAAGGGGTAAAAGGAGAGAGCAAAGATCCCACAACTTGTCTAGGCCGTGCAGGCAGTGATTTGTGCCCTTATTTACAGGATCTGACTGTCAGTGCTGATCTGCTTTCAGGCCTCGATTACATGTGATAAGGGTTGACCTTCTTTCTGTATTCACACATTATGAACTCATGGAGAGCAGGCAGGACACAAAAGTCCTTCAGATGTTCTGGACATCAATCAAACTCACAGCATGGAGCCTGGAAACTTTTCTTCCATTTACTCAGGGAGAAGAAGGGGGACAAGGCAGACTTAATAAAGTTTAAAGCTATGCCACACTACATTTGGGAAGACCATTGTTATTAAAAGGGTACTGTTTAAAATAATTCTCTGTAGTTACCACTAGCAACACAAAAACTCCTCACACAAATATAAACAACCAGACTTTGTACATTCTTTAAAGATCTCAAAACTTTTACTGTAAACCAAGTCTTAACAGTCTTAGCAGATGGCTTCCCCCAACCCCTGAAGACATTTACTAAGGATGTATTTCATAAACTAAATATGTAAATTTTCATATAAAACAACTATAAGTAAAACTTATTTGAGACATTCACATAGGTAATAGGGAAAACCACACTTATAGGAAACACATTGAATGTCTTATATACTGGATCAGCAGTCTGAATTGTTTTCTGTTTAACATACACACTGTTTTAATATATAATATCTCTAGTGGTATGAAATAGATATCATATATTCTAACAGAGGCTGTTCTTCTACCATTGTATTACACATGTTTGTATGCTCACACACACACACACACATGGGGGGAGGAGAAAAAAAAGAGAGAGACAGAGAGAGAGAGAAAGAGAGAGACAGAGACAGAGGAGACAGACAGAGAGAGAGAGAGACAAAGAGAATACAAACATAATTTAAGGTAAATTTTGGAAAGAACAAATGAGCCCCAGACTGTGTGATATAGTGGCATAATGTATAGAAACTGGGAGTGAAAAATTTGAGCAGCAGCATCACAAGCAAACGTACCAAGCAATCACAGTAAGATGCTTCAAATAAGTCATTTATACAATGCTATCTCAAATCAATGGTCATTTACCTAGAGAGCATAGAATACTATGAGAACCATGCTATGAATATGCATGGCCTATGCATCTCTCTCTTCCTCCTCCCCTCTGTCTCTCTTTCTGTCTCTCTCTGTCTCTCTTTGTCTCTCTTTGTCTCTGTCTCTCTCTGTGTCTCTTATGCACACACACACTCAATGGTTTAAACATTCTCATATGAGTAAACAAAGCAATGAACATTTGAAAAATGGGAAGAAAATTAAAAGCAGCTAAGACAATGAAACTACCAAATACAATTAATTCAACTACTCGTTAAGAAGCAACAGCCAAGTCTCCGAATGTCTCCACCATGCACTGTCCACATATGGGTATCCATCTACCCTTTCTTTCCAGTGTTATTCTATAGACAGAGTATAATGGCAAACTTGCACTCTAATCATAGCCGAGATAATATCTGAGATTACCCTGACATTAATCACTTAGGGTAAAATGATCATCTACCAAAGATGAAAGTGAAATTGAACGGGAGGAAGGAATCTTGACAAGAGCTTAGAGGCAAAGAACCCAGGAAAGATGAGTTTACAGTTTCCCAATGAATATAGTGCAATGAGAACATTGGGTGTGGTGGCTGTGGGGTGTGCTTTATGGGGAGCCCTTGTAAGCTCCATATTATATCCCTATCATACTTGCACATCTAGTCCTCACCCTCTGTGGTAGTTAACCACACTTCCAGATACAGATGAGACCACTGGGAGCCAGCAAATGTGGTCTGCAAATGAGTTATAGGTAATAGATTCAGACACGTATGCTACATAGGTGAGGACCACTATGCATATATTCTGTAAAAATATTTGAGGCAGACATAGTCCCTTTGGTAGCTGGAGGCCTCAGATCCTCTTAGAGGTTGGTGAGATGCCAGCATGAAGCATAACTGACAGAGCTGGAGATGAGAAAGGTTAGACGGCTGAATGAGTGGAGAGAAGGTTGACACTCACACCCCAGGAATCCACCGTGGTGAAACAACAGGTCACGTGGGGCAGATTCATTCAGAGCTAGAACTCCTCGTGGCAGCATGTGAATCATTTATATGAATAATTGTAATAAAATACTAACATGATCTTAACTAGATGATGTGTTCTATAAACATTCCTGACCACGTTCTCTGTAACTGTCCAATCAACCACAGTTTTCAAAGGAGAATGAGGTGCCTTGTGATTGAGAAGACTTTTTTTTTCCCTCGAGCACATCTGTGTATTGGGAAGCAGTGAGGCAGCATTGTAGGCTTGGGGGAAGACACAAGACTGAGTCTCCAGACCTAGGGAAATGGTGCTTTCTCTTGTTTAGGAAACAGCTTTCTGAAGATATACTTTGCTTCACTTATAGAAAACTAACTGGTAAATAACTATTTGCTGTTGCCTGTATGCTGCTGTCTCTATGCCTGTCTGTTTAAAAAGCATAAGATACACTGTAACATTCAGTACCTTGGCACCTGCACTCTGGAAAAGGCTCACTCTGATAACCCCAAGTCCCTGTGATGAATTACCTTTTTAAGAGCTCTATTTTAAAGGATTTCTAAGGCCCCCACCTTTCTTACAAAATTTGTGCCACAGCATCTTTGGACAGAAATTCAGTATCTCCACAAGCCAAACTTATAAGACCATGCTAGTCAATGATGAAGAGGATGAGCAAAGTCCCATCTGGTCTCTTAAGGTCACCATTTCTCCCTAAACCTAAAGTCAGATACGCATGAAACTCATGGGAATCCAAGGTGCCCCAAAGAAGAAAGCTAAAATAAAACTTAAATCAGGATGACATTATCAAAGAATTCTGTTTTATCATCTTCATTCCCTGCCATTAATTGCCTTTGAGTGGGCTTTGGGAAGGGGCGTCCAGCAGACTAGTATAGTACAACTCTTGATTAAACATCTCAAGAGAGGTGCTCAGGTTGTCTATACATATACCATATACCATAGGAAGATATCACCTAGAAAACCTAGTTTCCACAATTTGAAATATAACTAAACATAAGAAGTTTGTAAGGTATAATTGAAGACATTATTAATGATAAAATTTTGTTCTTGTTTAGCATGTACTATACTATCTACAGATAATGTTGACTATGCATTAATAAATAATGAAATATACAAGTTGCACATTTATTAGTAGACTCAGCTCAAAATCGTCTCCAAAAATTAATGCTAAGAAAAATATAGGGGTTTGAGAAAGCCAATTTTTATTGAAAATTATGTTGAAACTCAGTACATATAAAAATGTTCTCATGTAAAGTCAGCAATGATGTCATAATTTTGGTTTAGATTTATAACATGCTAAATTTCTTAATCTTCCCACAGTTGATTGTCTATATTAAACTATTTTCCTCATAGCAGATGGCTGACAGCTAAATGATGCCTGAAAACATATGGTGTCTATCTCTTTAGCAGGTGTGCATGTGTATGTCGTGCTGACACACCCCCTCCCTTAGCTCCCCTTCACCTGTCTCCAGATTCAAAGCATAGCTTTATACAACGTCGAATTGTTGTCGGTATAAAAAGTAACAATTCTTGATTATCTCATTAATGCCTTTCTACCAGATTCCACTCAAGAGTTTAGAAGTTTTAGAAGATTGAGGTTTGGTGTGGTATTTACCAAGAAAGGTGGTGTTTTGTTTTTGTTTTTGTTTTGTTGAATAAATTTTATTCCAACACAGATTGTTATAATACAGGGGAAAACTAGACTTAGACCTTCATACAACTAAGCACTGACTTAAGATACAGAAAGTCATTCTATCAGTGGCATTACAGAAACATCAGAAGATACCCAACATGCACAAAATAGTAGAAGCAAAATGTTTATATTATAGAACTAAGGGAATGAATTCTAGTGATAATGACATCAGATGCAACTAGGAATATGTTGACCCAAAATCCAATCTCTAGTAGTCCTGGGAAAAGACAAGAAACTGAGGTCACATTCCTGTCTCATAAACACCCTGCTTCATGGCCACTCCTTTATCAGATCAGCTTGCTCTGTCTTTCATTGCGGTCAGTACTTGATGTGGTTAAGACTGCAAAGGCCAAACACCCAGCCAGACAGTGAAAATGTAGACAAACAGTGAGTTAGCCAAAGGAATATTCCAAATGAAACATTCAAACTCAATCTTAAACAAAATGAGTGAAACTTATATTTATCCAGGTGACTTAAGACCTATTAAGACAGCCATGTGATCTAATCTATCACCACCACTTTTACTCTGGGATCTCTCAGAGGTTTGTGGAACCCAGCAACTCCTCAGTCTCCTCAAAGTGCTAAGGAAGTCTCATTATCACCTCCACCAGGTGTGTAAAGAAGCAAGCACAGCGAGGAAGTTCAACAGGGCTAGCTGTTTTCAATCAGTTTTCAATCAGTTTTTCATCAGTTGCTTTAAAACTAGTTCCTTTTCATAGAAGTGAAGTGTCGAGAGCAGAAACCGAACAGAACAAAACTGTCTGCTTTGCTCCATGGACATAGGCCACAGGCCCTGGCCATGCTTCCTACTGTCTTATTGCACCATCTCTGTGTTGATTTCCACCCTATCACATTCCAGAAACAAGAGGGGAAAATAAAACTCGAAGCCTTTCTGAATTGTGTGTTTAGGTTTTCTTCATGTGGAGCTACAGAAAACATCAGAGTGCTACCACAGCTTACTCTGATAAAATATAGTCCTCTGGATGCTGGCACATTCCTGTTAGAGCTTCTCTCCAGGAAAGCCTCACTTCATTCTCTTTCAGCAAATGCATCCCTCGTGTTCTAGCTCACAGTTCTGTGACGTCTCCATCTTCACTCGAAAACTCTGCTTCCAGATCCTTTAGCTTTCTTCTTATCTCAGACAAATCTTGGCTTCAATATGGCCTTCTCAATAAAGCCTACCGTTCTACAACTATGGATCACTATAAACATACTCTAACCAAATGTTAAACCTGCTTCGCTGCCGTTTTCCATAGAATAAAGCATCTTCTAAGCACTACATAATTTATTTATTATGATATTTGTATTGTTTGCAATACCTCTCCTCGCAGCCTCAGTGGAAGAGAAGGATGAGCTAAATCTTTCCTAAAAGAATACTTCCTATTTCCAACTACAGTTGTGGGTCTAAATATCCCTATTTTTCCTACAGTAGTTCAAATCCAACCTCTGCCGGGAAGTAGTTATTGTCATCCCTTACAGCATCTTTCTGAAAGCTAGACCCATCTTATTCAATTAAGGCACAACTTTGAAAACTCAAAGGCTAACCATGCCAAGCACTCACTGTCCTCACTTCTATGCCTAGGACATAGAAACAGGACTAAAAGTCTCTGAGTAATGGACATCTGGCCAGGCTTTGGAACATATTAACAAGGACACCAATGTCTTCATTCTGGTTGCTGAATGTGGAAGAAGTGTCCACACTAAGTGTCCAGAGAGAACACAAGCACTAGTTCTGAACATGACATAAGCATGAAGTGACATAAGCTTGGCATACGCAACATCAACTAGAATGCCCAGGAAACGTTCTAGAAACTGGAGTACTTATGGGAAGGAACTTTCATTATTTTTCTTGGCTTTGTCTCCCCAAATCTTGGTTCTTTTATCTTTCTGAGTATTCGATGACTTAACAAATTTCTTTGAATAAATTTCTTTTCTACAGTGGTTGTTTTCTGTCACTTTCAATTGGAAATTTTGGGGAAAAAAATACCCAGAAAACATTTTAAAAGGCGAAAGAATTACAGTCAAGTTTTTATAATGAAGATTAGTGATAATTTGATAGTAGAGGGTGAAAATGTAGACGCTCCTGTCTTTGGTCCATCTACCAATTTAAACTTCAATAACATTGCTTTTTTCCTGTTCATAATTAAGGGTTCTCCTGCTATTTAGCATAAACACAATTCCAGCCACAGGAGACACAAATGACCAGTTCAAGTTCAATGGTTCACTGCACATGAATATCCATAAATACCTCTTGACAGTCTTGGTGGTATAATGAACCTTGCAATTACTCAGCAGGCTATTGCCACAATACATGAACATAATGCTTCCAAGCTTAAAAAATATCTACAAATAACACCAACCAACTGTTAAACTTCACAGAGCTTTTGGAAGTTAATGAAATTGCAACAGTTCCTCTGAGACATGTATATGTTTTCAGGAAGTTTCCCCTTGAGCAGCAATGCACAAGGGAAAGAATGAATAGAGAAAGGTGTTGACGTTATATACAATTGGGAGATGCCAATTAGCAGACCACTCCTTCAAAATGACACCAGTTAATTCTAGCATGTGCTCTCAGAGGGGAAGGGCCTCCCTCTTAAGAGAATGTCACCTCTGCATTGTCTTTAGGAATGTCTCCCACTATCCTGTTTGGCCTCCCAGGAAAATGTCCTGGACCTACTGTTGCCTCTGCCCTGAAAAGAAGATCTTCATTAAGAAATGCTTTCTTTAATGCTGGGACCAAGGTACCTTTATCACACTCTATGGCTTAGTTAATGTTATCAACTAAACAGTAATGGACAGATCAAAGATCATGAACACTAACACCAAGAAAAAGTATAAATTACAAAAGATGTTATATGTGTATATCCATAAACACAGACATACACTTCACCAGCTTAATAGTCTGTGGGTATGAGCATTAAAGCACAAGACAGGCAGTGAAAAGAATTATATACTAAATAAAATATTAATTTTGTCTCACTTTTCCAAGTCTATAAGTTAATGAGAATTGAAGTACCAGGGACACTGGGTATGTGTGACAACTGAACTCAGGGTTATTGAATTATAAAGAGTCACCCTGTACTGTTTTCAACACAAAGAGTTGATTATACTATGGGCATTTTTAGAGAGAAGTTTCTCAGGAAGGTTCAATGTTTAGCATCCATTTCAGAACGAAAAATGAATATTAAAGCAAGCAGAGTTCTCCCCTTAATATCACACCCTAGAGAAAAGCATTCAGCATGCAGTGATAAGAAAAGAAAAAGACTTCCATTTTTCCCACCATCTTAATTTAACATTCCAAACTCCAAGAAACTAACTGGTAAAAATGTTTTGTGTTTCTACATATCACCAAATCTTGATTTCTTTAGAATGGAATTTACTTAAATATTTTTGATAATTTCACACATTAGAACACTGTATTGGCATAATTTTCATACCTATTTTCCTCCCTATAATACCTCACATGTTCCTCTATCTCACATTCATAACCTTTTATAATTTATATATACAAATAGAAATATATAAACATGCTGGGTCCATTTATTACTCCTCATATGTATATATGTTTAGGGTTGACCACATGATATTAGATTGTTCCTCTTAGTAGCCATTAATTAACTATAGTTCTTCACTTAGGGATGAGACCTTGGGAAATTTCCCTAGCCATGTAGGCATGTCAACTGATGTCATGATTATATAGTTTTGGGGTTTTGTTTTTTTAGGCAGTCATATTGTTGAGATCTCACGGTTATCATGACTAGAAGACACTATCTACTTGGAGGCATGCTGGTCCTCTAGATTTTAAAATCATCCCATTTTCTTTTCTGTAAATTTTCTGGGAGCTTAGGTCTAGGGTTTGCATTATAGATGTGTCAGTTGGGGTTGGGAACCCCATGATCACTTAGTCTCTGTATTTTGATAAGTTGGGGGGGAGGTCTTTGTTAAGAGTCTCCATTTACTGCAAAAAGAAGCTTCTTTGATGAGTAATGGAAGCTACACTAACTATGGGAACAGCAACAAGAATTTCAAAATTGTCACAAAAAAAAAAAAAAAAAAAAACCAGGAAATGGCAGTAATGCTTCTCCTCTAAGATCTTATGACCTCTCCAGCCAATGGTAATTGACTATATTGATAGTACCAGGTATGACTTCCCTCCTATTTACTGGGTCTTAGGTCCAATCAGACAGTTGTTGGTTACCTCCAGATAAAATTGCCACTATTGCAATGTTAAGGGTATCTTGCTAGACTAATCACTGGTTTGGCGTATAGGTTTTACATCTAGATAGTTCTATTGATGTCTGATTTCTCTTGGCATCATGAATAGCACCTTCTGATGCCATGAGAGCTAATCAAAGGAAGATACATTCAGGTCAGTTTTGGGTCTGTTCCTCCAATAATCCTATGTCTAAAGTATGTGATTTCTTCAGTAGTTGGGTCTTGAACAACAACTGACTTGAAATGTTTGGGAGGCTTTTGTTTTTTTTGCTTGTTTGTTAGTTCAGGGCTCTCATGGGGCAGCATTAGACCCCCATGTTATATAAAACCAATGCATAGATAGATAGATAGATAGATAGATAGATAGATAGATAGATAGATAATTTTAAGCATATAAAATTATGTTTTCACATAGATTTTTTTCAGCCATCCTTAATGTTATTTATCCCTCCACAACCTTTCCCCAGTTAAAGCCCCCCTGCCACTTTCATTTTCCCTTTATAGTATCAGAGTTCTAATATCCCATCTTATTTTGATTTTAATAACAAAAACACTAAGGCAGATTAGGAAACAGATTGTCCTAGGTTTGTAAATAATTCTTTTCATCATGTTCTATACTTTCTGATCTGAAAGGAGTATAATTTCTTAAAGGGTAGGGAGAAAAAATAGGTAACTCTGAATATTAATGATATGGTTTAAATGCTAGTGGTCTCAAAAATTATTAATAATAACTTTATAAGTGAAATATACCTATGAATATGGGTCAAAGGCCTTTTCCTCAGCTGGCATTACATGTCTGAGGATACCTTAGAGTTGGGACATGGGCAGAGGAAGTAGCTTACTAGGGATGGGTCCTTGAGGGTATCTTATTCCCTATACCTTCCTTTCTGTCTCCAGGCTACAAATGTGAAGTGTTCTGCTGTTTAATTTCCCCATCACAGTAGACTGATACCTTTGAAGCCATGAACCAAGTACACAATCCCTCCCAAATTGTTTCTGTTAGATAAACACAAATGATTAACATAGTTTGGAAAAACCTAACATTCATCTTATTAAAAAAGTATAAACTTAAAAATAACTACCGCATATTTGACAATATTTTTTAAAAAATTAATTAGAAATAATTTTCATAATTATCAAATTTGAGCCAAAACAATGAAAACTTGATGAAAAAACTGGTCATCTTAAAATTTGTTAATATTAAGGGAAAGGTTTCTCAGGAAAATAAAACACACTAGTAATAATATTGAGAACACAAGACAGCAAACGGTAGAAAACAGTAATACTCATATTTAATGTGAGCAATCCGTAAGAACACAAAGGTGTTTTGAAAGAGGAAGAGATTTACAAATGTATTATGAGGCTTCAGCTTTCTATAATTGGGGGATTAATATGAATGCTATAATTTACGATTGAATCATATGAATCATGTATATGACGTAATATGATAAATTAATATGTTACGCTATTATAATCTTCCATACAAAACACTAAAGCTGTGTTCCAAGTTCTATACAATGAACAAAGACATGTTGTGCACATGGATTACAGAAGCATTCTGGCAGGATGACAAGTTTACTTGTATCACATAAATGCACTACAAACCTATGCTAACTAAAAGGAAAAGTAAGCAGATTTTAAATGAATTAAATATCTTACATCTTAGCATTTTTAAAACCATATCAAATCTTTGAAAATCAGAGCAAAATTATAAGCCATGTTCTTTATCTTGAAAAAGTATTTTGTGATATATAGACAATCAAAAACGCATTGCCATGAACTGATATTGATCAATGCTCTATCACAAACACTTTTTCAAAAGTGACAGCTGTACCTGTAATGAAGACAGTATTGTGTTTGAAAAATCAGTGTAAAATATAAATATTTATATAAAATTTATATAAAATATTTATATTTATATAAAAATATAAATATAACTCTAAACATTCTCCTGACTGGTGCTTAAACATAGTGATAGAGTAATTGCTCATAACTCAATATATATAATAAACAAGGGATGTTTTCCGCTCAAAAGTCTATTAGGGATTCTTGACTACTTATATTTTTCTTGGATATCATAACCAAGCTAAGGCATCAAGACCTACTAGCACTATATCCAAAATGAATTCTGTACGTAATAGTGCAAACCCCTAGACCAAGTCATCATAAAGTCCAATGTGTTTTCTCAAAGCAAAAGAGACAAAGTTGTTTGAACCTTTAATATGAGAATATGCAGTGTGTAAATATAGATTCTAATATGTTAGGTACTAAAATTATTGCTATATAAGTAGTTAAGTGTTTGGTCCTCGGAGATAGTTATAGAATCAATATTTCTAAATTCAACAAAACTATTGTTAAGGGGTATTATCTACTGGGTTAATATATACATATACACATATACATATGATAGTGTCTAATGGAAAATGCCCTTGATTTATTATGGTCATAGAATCAAATTCCACTGAAATTATGAGTAGGCCATTTACTCCTCCCTTAGCATCAATTCCTGCCATAAAACCAAACTCCTCTCATGCTTCAATAAACTTCCACAGTGGACAACGTAGTTATCAAACTTGTAATTTGTTAGATGTTGCACAAAGTTGAAGCCCACATGTTAAACTTACACACTTACTCACAAATGTGTATAGATTTGCATATATTAAAATATAGTTGGCGTGAGAAGTTTCATTAGTGAGTGTATCCTTTAAAGCCACGTCCTATAAATATCTTGCACAATGCACATAAACACATTGAGAAAAAGGAGTGAGTCTTGAAGCTTTACCAGCAATGCTTCTAGGTCAGAGTTCAGTTCAAGGCTTTCTGACGTAAGAGTTGGAAAGAATATACAAATGTAAAACATTTCACCATACTAGAAGGTTTTTTGGCAGGCACGTGCTTTCAGAAGGTTGAAGTCTCTGTGGAAAGGGAAGAAAATTATGCAGAAAAGTCTTTGGACTGGATGCATGTTGAAACTAGAAAGCTGCTTGGTTATGCTTATTTTTGAGACCTATGAGTTTCGTGTTACCAGTGAGAAATACTCTCATGTTAAGAAGAATTAAATTGGGGAAATTTTCAACATGAAGCATATATGTAATCATGAGACTTACAGGCTGCACTTTAAGGTTGTCAGATGAAAACCCCAAACCCACAATGTTGCATCATTGAACATGTTTTTGAGCTCTGACATGACAATACAAGTGGAAAATTCCACACATGAACTCCTATGATAAGCTCCAGTCAAAATGCAGGTGTGCAATAAATACAGTATAAAACTACCTTCAGGCTACGTGTATGAGGTGTACATGAAACATAATTAAACTTTCATGTTGGGACGTGATTCTCACACTCAAGATATATCATTTTCTATATGCAGGTATTCTAAAATCCAAAGGAAATCTGAAACATAACCTAGCCATGCGCACTTGGATAAGAAACAGTCAACCTTCTCTGAATTTAAAAAAATAAAACAAGCATTTGTAATTTTAGCACATAGCCCTGATGACAGGGAAGTTTTCATCTCTCACATCCAACATGAGTTTTCACAAATGGTTAGTAATATATAACAAAGCTTTCCAAATTTTCCCGTTTGTAATCCCTATATGCTGGAGAAATTATTACATGACCCATGTATATAGAGAAATGTAAAACAGGTACACAAAATATATATTTAGTGCTGACAAATCATAAAGAGTTTTACTTTGAAACAATTCTTTGGTATATATAAATTTACCATCTGTTAAAATTTAAAGCAAATCTGAACACTAATGACATAAACGTGCTTGAATATATTTGCATAATGAATTAAATACTGGTTGAACTGCTGATATTGCAGGGTAGAGAAGGAGCGTTCTCAATGCTTTTCAGAGTTGGTCAGTATATTAATTATATAATTGTTGATGCTGAGAAGGCCACTTTTACAGAAATATATAGCACTGGGTGGCAGAAGCACACTTTGAGTTGACTCAGAAATTGTTGCTTTGATACATAGTTGGATTAATTAAATTCATCTGACTCTTAGTGACGTCAGAAAATACTAAAACATGTATTAATTAAATTAATTTCTACAGGAGAAAAAAATTGCATGTATATGAAAACTCCCACCATTCCAAGTACATGGAAGTCTTCAGTCTGAGTCATGCTGTAGGGAAGGAAGGGTGTGTTCATTGCACTGTCATGACAGCACGTGTAGTGCTGCGTGCACGTGGTCTGTTTCAGCTTCACCGAAGTTACAAGAAGCAACAAGGGTAGCCTCTGAAAGAAATACCTTGAGTTCATCACATGTTTGTTATTGAATTTATTTTGATCCTTGTACACTCATAAATCATTTTCCATTTCTAATGTTTCATGACCCCTACATTCAGTTACAGGACCATTTCTGTGTATGAGACCCAGTTTAAAAAGCCTGAGTCTATAACACAGTAGTCCTTGCAACCAAAAATGCAGGATGCTTTCTTTATAATACATCATTCTCAGTCTCTTAAACTAACAGAAGTTGCAAGACATATACTATTTTAACATCACATTAATAAAGTCTTAATTTAAAAATTAATTACAATAGTCTTTTTCTAAACACAAATTTCAGAAACCATATTAATGAAGTGAACTCTTAGTACCTGAGGGTTTTTTAATGTAATAGAAATATAACTAGAATTATGCATGCAACATAAAATTAAAATTATAGGCAAGCCAAATTAAGTGAACTTTTAAAAGAAGTAACCTGCAGGTCTGGAGAGAAGCTCTGTGGTTAAACAAATACTGCCTTACAGAGAACCCATGCTGGCATCTCAGCATCCATTTTCAGATGCTTACAACTGCCTATCCAACCCCCATCTCTGGCCTCTGCAAGCACAAGACACATGTGAACAAGCCACACAGGCACATAGGCATACGCAAAATTAAGGACAAATCTTCAAAGAAGAATTAACATATAAACAGCAAAGTCACTTAGAATTTCACAATATGCTTCAATTTCACATCTTACATCTCAAACTGAACATCTTTCAAAATCCACAGTGAAAAAAAATACCTCGGTGCCAAATGATTACAAATGCTCTCCACAATCATTCAGAGAAGCATGCTCTGGAAGTATTATAAGAATTATTAATAGATTCAAGTAGTTACTTATCTACTATGTTTGGAAAACTCCTGATTTGGAAAATTCACCTAGTTATGGTGCCTTAAAGACATTTTCTAAAATTTAATACTAAGCCTTGCATCCAAAAGGGGAGTTTTCATATTTTCTTTCCCATTAAACAAAGTGGTCCTTTAAAAAACATATGGCCCTCTGCTCTAAAAGAAGTTTCAATCTGCATCTATTTTTAGACATCGGTTTCCTTATAAAATGTACCACAGCCACAGAGCTGAATGAGGCCCCGTGTTTAGGGGAACAAAGCTTCTTGCCATCTCAGTTCTCAGGGGCTCCCCTAGCCAGGCACATGTCTGACTTCTTCTCTCCCAGGGATAAAACATGAAAACACACTAAGCTGTTTTCTGACACGTTATTCTTAACTACCCCACAAGCTATTTTCAGAAACATGTATGTGAGAGAAACCCTTCCCATCACTCATACAAGTCCTTAAAAATAGCTTGCTTTGCCAAAAGCACCAAAGAAGTGACCCAGCCAGATGCAAACACCTCTGACTTTTCAGCCTAGACTCACAGTAGGAATGGGGATAATTCTAAAATCTCACATATTGAATATAGACTCGGAAATTTTGTATAATCTCTAATAGATATGATATATATAGTACATAAAATACTATGCACCTTGGTTTTTTTCCCACCACTTTCATAGCATTTCTGTCCATTTTATTAGTTGCCAGGTTTCAACTCCTCTTAAAAGCTACTAGCATATAGCTACTTTTCCATGAACCACAAGGGCCTGCAAGAAGACACATCACTGTAGTTAGACTACTCCCCTCCACTCTGTCAAGCCCGCATGGTGCTTCCTCCCATCCTGCATATGAATGCAGTGGGAAAGGAAAAAAAAATCCCTATAAAGAATCTGTAACTGCTATTTCCATGATATCTGAGAATTCTCCTCTCCATGAACTGCTTTTTTTTTCCCTACAGCTCATAAGAAGAAAAACCAAAAAAGGATTCAGAATGTGTTCTTGTGAATGACTCCACAGGGCCCAACATGTGCTCACACATGACATTCTTTTCATGGACAGCATGTCTTCAGGGAGCCTTTTACAACCCAGTGATCAAGTATTTTGTCAAAGGGCAGCATCCCTTAAAGAGATCCTGTCATCCCAGGAACACTGGATAATTTTTGGAAAGCGGACGATGTTAGGAGTACCTTTCCTTCAGCACAATCCAGCAAAGCTCCCTCCCAAGAGTAATAAGAAAGAATATCTTCAGACAGTGCCAAGCATCCCCTGGATGACAAACTGCTCCTGGACCTGAAACCACAGACTTAGGGTAATGGATTTGCATTTTAATTATAGATGTAAATCAATACCTATCGAAAATCTTTGCTTAATTACCCACAACGTCATGTTCCATTACCACGTGATAAATTGCAATGTGCATGGCACCTAAATTTACATACTTTTCTTTATCATTTTTAAAAAAATTATTCAAGTACCACAAGCAGAAGTAAGTATTTCTGATTAACAAAAATAATATCCAATTAAAACGTTGCTCTTTCCTGTTTATAAAAGATTTGTTTTGGGTTTAGTCTAGCTCAAAAAGCACAGGGGGTTTTATCTGAAAAGTGAACACTGACCAAGTCTTATGAATGAGGCCTCGTGCTAGTTCCTATCACACCTCCTGTTTGTTTACATTGGAATCCTTATAAATTGAGTGTCATTTCCTTTCTACTAAATTTCAAGGTATTAACAGCCAAGAAGAGTTTGTTGTTTTTCTTAATTCCTCGCCCTTTTCTCTTATTCGTTACACATAAATTATGCATTGTTTAGGTGGCAATTTTAAGACTACTTACCAAATCTCACAACTATTAATAACATGAATTTATGTCACCTAACTCTATACCTACACTTGAAAACATAATTATCTCCTTAAAGTAGAAATGAGAAGAACATACCCCTTCAGGTAGGTACCCACTCCATAAGAACTGTTTATCTACTTATTCACAGCTCAATCCTGCAAATTCTTAAGTAAAACAGTTCCATTTATTTTGACTTCCTGCCTAGGTGCTTCCTTCCAGAGGAAACATTACTCTTATTATTTTCATCCATTAAGGACTCTTAAGTTTAATGTCTCTGTTTAAATAAAATTTCTCATTCTCTCTCTCCTCTCTTTCTCGCTCTCAAAAAAAAAAAAAAAAAAAGCACACGGTAGCAAGTATGGTTCAATCATCTGGGTTGAGAGGCTGTTATCTATTTCTTTTAAGCAAGCACAAATTTCATTCATGAGCCACTTGCCAATCTATGAGATAGTATCTGTGGTGGCAAAAAAAAAAAAAAAATTGAAAAACTAAAAATGTGTAGCTGTGTCTGACAGTTGTGAAACTGTCCCTGCCTAGAGAACTCAAAGTGAAAGAGCTCAAGACAGTTCATGCACCGTAACTGCACATTTCATTATAATTAAACAAGAAGGTTATCCAGATCTTGCTGACAAGGATTATCAGAATAGAATGGTGCCACCTGCCCTTGCTATTCCATTAATTAGTGCAGAGTCTGAGGTGCCAATTAACAATCATCCCCAGAAAACATCAGCAAACAGGACATCAGCTGAAACTGAAGATTAACCCTTCCAGTTCCGACACATTTTTAATCTATACTGCCTTGATTTCTGTGTAACCCTGTTTGGCAGCTGTGATAAACAGAAGTTCTACACCTTTATGAAGGCTTTTTGGCTGTAGAAAATATTTTTGCATTATAAATTAAAATCGACTGTGGTTACTATGAACTCTAGGGAATAACTGGAGTACTGTGTAGTTAGTGATAGCTAGCTGCTGGACAGAATTTAGGAACCCACATTAAAGTGAGTAATTACTTGTTTCTTGGAACCGTTGTTATTCACTTTTAAATCTGACCATTCATTCTTTTAAAAATTAATTTTGAAAACAATATAAGCACTGCTCTGATATCTCACATGTTTGATCCACTGAATCTGTTACGGTAATATGTCTAGACTCAGATGACACGTTCTTAAAAAAAAAAAAAAAACAATAAAAATGTAAACTACTAGAAAACCGCAATATGACATGCCAAACATTGTTATATGCACAAAACTTTCTTGTATTCTTTAATAATTACGTTGTCAGTAAGTTTAATTTACAAAACAATATTTAATCTACTTAATTGGAATTAGCTTTATTTTAAAAAGGCATTATAAGCAAAATTTAAAGATGTTTTCCCTTTACAAAAGGCATCATCTGTGTTTGTTCATTCCCTTCAGGAATGTATCTTTATGTCAATATAAGTGTACTCCAGGCATGCGGTCCACAGTGCTCCCAAACTGTATGGCCCACAGCAACCCTGTGTGCAAGTCTTGATGGTTATGATATAGAACTTTGACCTTACAAAAAAAAAATTATCCTAGGGCCATCTCAAGAGCACAGTTCACCACATAAGTTATAGCATGAGATCTAGAAACTGGGACTAACAAGCTCAACGAATAAATAATTGGTTTCAATTTTATTTTTAAGGATATATTAATTCAGATGATGGGAGAAAATCCACCTGCTAATGGACTCTAGGCAACAATCGTGGGGTAGAGGGATCCCAAGAACTGAAATTTCTAATAATCACAGTTGATGAGACTAATACAGCACAGATTATATTTCATCTACACCAATACTAGCCTTAGCTATAATCAAAATCTCAGTGTTGAAGTATGAATTTTGGGGATAATGATTCTAACCCTTTTTGAACGACCAACAAGGAACCAGGACCATGGAATCGGGGACTGTACCCCTCTAGACTCTACCATTTTTCCTTTCAAAGACTCTACATTGGTCAGAAAGCCTAGAATTCTCTCACCTAACAACCAAAGCATATAACCACAGCTCCAAATATATCGAGCTAAACTTACTGGTGGCCATCTGAGGGAAAAAAAAAAAAAAAACATGTCTACATCAATGCAAAAAAGAAATTCTTGAGGTTCGGTAACAAAGCAGTAGGAAAAAAGACACAGGCCACTGGACCATGGTCAGATCATTTCTCTAGAATCACCAGTAGTAACTTCTCCTAGCATCCATTTCAGTCAAAGTGGCACATGTCCTTTAGACATCACTCTCCTTTAAGACACTCAACACTTAAAAGTTCACATTGCCACCTGCCCCTCACCACCTCTGGCAATTGGAGAAGCTGGCCTTGGACTCATGAGATCAGAAGAGTTGGCCCTGCCCCTTGCTAGATGCAGCACTCAGGAGAGAGAGCCCTGCACCTCATGTGGGCAATACAATCAAGCTCTCCCTAATGGCAAAGGCATGGGTGAGCCAGCGCAGAGTGTGCAATAGTGAGAAAGTTGGCCCAGCCCCTCATCAGCTGCCACACTTGGGAAAGTGGGCCTGAACCTTGACTAGGTGGCATAATTGGGCTGGCTCTGGAGGCCTGAGTTCAGGTGAGCAAGCCCCAAGGGCATGAGAGCAAGAAAGCTAACTCTGTCTCCCACAGAATGTGTTATTAAGTGGCCTAGCCTAAGCAGTTCTGGAGAGCTCATCCTAGATAAAGGAGAGAGAGTAAGCAGACTAGCTCGGGTACCATCCAGTCCCAGATCCAGAGCTCTGAGTTACAGCCCCCAAATCTGTATCATCTACAAATAGTTTCGACATATAAAAGGACCAGTCCTGTTATTCCAAAGTTGCAGGGTCTCCATGACACTGGGCAACAACATGGTAACTGGAAGAAGTCCTGATGAGGATCCAGTATTGATGGAGTCACAGAATCCAGAGATCTCGAACCAAACCAATGACTCATTGCAATGAACACTTGCAAATGAAGATGTGTGGACAGAGAAATACACTGTGGGACATACTAACAACACTACAGTTTCCATGGTAAGATGATTTTTTATGCTTTGTTTTTGTTGTTGTTCTCTGTTTTGTCTTCTATTGAGGGGAACGTCGCAAGAGCAATGTGTGGATATGAGGGGATGGGGAGATGAACGGGACTCGGGTACATTATGTGAAACTCACAAAGAACAAATGAAAGGTAAAAAAAATCAAGCAAAAATTATCTAAAATTAGTTGAAGATAGCATGTATGTACGTACATAGCCTTTAAAAGAAACTAAACTCTAATATGTGTTACAACTTGAATGTTTCTGCTAAGGCTGGGCTAGAGTTCATTGGTTCAGCACTTGCCCTGTGTGTGTAAGACCCTGGAGTTTGATTCCCATCACTGCACAGTATTTTAGGGGTTGAGAGTAAGGTAAAAGAAAAAAAGTTTTAAATGTAGTAAGTGGGACCCCAAAGGTCAAATATATGATTACCTATATGGGGTACTTATAACAATAAAGGCCGTAGAAGGAAGAGCATTTACCAAGGGCAGAGAGGAGAAAATGAGTCAGAGTTTAATGGACACAGAATTGTTCCTAGAAGAGTTCTAAAGATGGGCAGCAGTGATGGTATCCAATATCACAAATGTACTTAATGCCACTGATACATACGTTTTTAAAAAAGTTATGTGGGCAGATCTCTGCCTGTAATCCCAGATCTACACTGCATTCCACTCCTAAGGTCACACCTCAACCCACCTCCTGCGAGGCCTGCTGTCACCCTGGACAACCAGGTAAGATACTCACAGCTTATTCCTGCAGCCTGGTGGAACACCAGCAAGCTCAGCAGCCTTGAAGTCCACCCCATGTCCTCAGTACTCCATCTTCTGGTCCACACCTCTACCTACAACTCCAGATCTATACTACACTCCCTGGACCACACTCAGCCTTCCTCCCTGGAGGACTGCTGCCATCCAAGACAACCAGAGGCCTGCTGCCAGTAAAGACTACCATCTCTGACTATAGTCCAAGAGCCCTGCTACTACCAGGGCAGGTAAAACCAGAGATAACCAGATGGCTAAAGGCCACTGCAAGAACAGAATCAACAAAAGTCATAACAATATGGCACCATCGCAATCCAGCTCTACTACTACAGCAAGCCCTGGGTATCCTAACACACCTGAAGAGTAAGACCGTGACCTTAAATTGCATCTTGTGAAGATGATAGGGGCCTTTAAAGAGTAAATAAATAAATCCATTAAAGAAATAAAGGAAAATACAATGAATCAGGTAGAGAAATTTAAAGGGCAAAATTAATAGATGTAAACAAATATAACCAAATGTAATCAATCGGGTGAAGAAAATGAATAAGACTGCCCAAGTCCTGAAAATGGAAATAGAAGCAATAAGGAAAACAGAAATGGAGGCAACCCCGAGGATGGAAACCTAGGGAAGAGAACAGGAACTACAGATGCAAGGATCACCAACAGAATACAAGAGATGGAAGAGAAAATCTGAGGTGTAGAAGAAATTAATACATTGGTCAAAGAAAATGCTAATCTAAAAAATTTCTAACACAAAACATCCAGAAAATTTGGGAGACAATGCTATAACCAAACCTAAGAATAGTAGAAATGGAAGGAGAAGATTCCCAGATTGCAGGCCCAGAAAAATAGTTTCAATAAAATCATATAAGAAAATTTTCCTATCCTAAAGAAAGAAATGGCTATAAATGTAAAAAGAGCTTACAGAAGACCAAAGAGATTAGACCAAAAAAAAAAAATGCTCCTGCCACATAATAATCAAAACACTAAATATACAGAATAAAGAAAGAATATTAAAAACAGCAAGCCAAGTAACATGAAGGCATACCTATCAGAATTATACCTAACTGATCAACAGAGACTCTAAAAGACAGAAGGGCCTGGACAGATGTCTTGTAGATGCTAAGAGATCACAGATGTCAGCCCAGACTACTATTTCCAGCAAAACTTTGAATCACCATAGATAGAGAAACCAAGATATTCTATGACAAAACCAAATTTAAACAATATTTTTCTTCTAATCCAGCCCTACAGATGGTACTAGAAGGAAAACTCCAACACAAGGAAGGAAACTATATCCAAGAAAACACAAGAAATTAGTAATTTCACAGCAAAACCAAAAGAAGAGAAATACACACATACCACCACCACCACCAACAACAACAACATCATCATAAACAATTGTTGGCCATTAATGTCTCTCATCATCAATGGACTCAATTCACCAATTAAATGACACAGACTAACAGAGTAGATGCCTAAACAGGATCCATCATTCTGCTGCATATAAAAAACACACCTCAGCAACGAAGATAGACACTACCACAGAGTACAGAGCTAGAAAAAGGTTTTTCAAGCAAACAGATCCAAGAAACAACCTGGAGTAGCCATTCTATTACCTAATAAAATAGATTTTCCATTAAAAGTAATTAAAAGAGACAGGGAAGGACATGATACTCATCAAAGGAAAAAATCTACCAAGATGACATCTCAATTCCAAAAAAACTGTGCCCCAAATGCAAGGGCACCCACATTCATAAAATAAACATAACTAAAGCTTAAATAATAAATCAAATTCCACTCATTAATAGTGGAAAACTTCAACACTGTTACCTATGTCTATGTCATTGAGACAGAATCTAAACAAAGAAATAATGAAACTAACAGAAGTTATGAATCAACAGATCTACGAGAGATCTACAGAATATTTCACCAAAACACAAATGAATATACCTTCTTCTCAGCACCTCATAGAACCTTTTCCAATACTGATCATGTACTGGGTCACAAAGAAAAGCTGAACAGATACAAAAATGGAAATAACCCCGTTGCATGTAATCAGATCACCAGGAATTAAAGCTGGATTTCAACAACAACAGAAAGCCAGTAAACAACTCTCTCTCCTCAATGACTACTAGGAAAAAGGAGAAATAAAAATAAATAAATAAAAGATTTCTAGAATTCAGTAAGAATGAAGGTACAACATATCCAAACTTACAGGACAAAATGAAAGCAGTCCTATCGGGAAAGTTCATAACACTAAGTGCCTTCCTAAAGATAAAGAATCCCTAAAATCTGTACAGAGAAAAAGAAGGAAACATTCAGAGAAATAGGAGAAGGCAGAAAATAACCAAATTCAGGGCTGAAATCAATCAATTAGAAACAAAGACAACAATATAAACAATTAACAAAACCAAGAGCTAGCTCTTTGAGAAAAATCAACAACATACAAAAATTCTCAGACAGACTAGCTAAAAGACAGAAAGACAATATCCAAATTAACAAAATCAGAAATAAAAAGGGAGACACTGAGGAAATTTTAAAAAAAATCATTTGGTCTTCAGAAGTCTGTACTCCACAAAATTGGAAAACCAAAAAAAAAAAAAAAAAAAAAAAAAAAAAAAAAAAAAAAAAAAGAAAGAAAGAAAGAAAGAAAGGGATGATTTTCTAGATAGGTAGCACTTAGCTAAGTTAAGTCAAGATCAAATGAACTGTTTAAATAGTCCTATAACCCCTAAGTGAATAGATGAAGTCATTAAAAGTCTCTGTGTCCTTCCCCAAGGTACACACACACACACACACACACACACACACACACACAGAGGCACAGAGAGACAGAGAGAGAGAGAGAGAGAGAGAGAGAGAGAGAGAGAGAGAGAGACAGAGACAGAGACAGAGACAGAGACAGAGAGACAGAGAGGCAGAGAGACAGAGAGAGAAGGAATGAAGGAATGTACAAGTGTTCTCTTCAGTTTTTATCAGGGCATGCATTTCTTCTCCCTGGCAATAGTGAACTTTTTTTTAACACTTTAAAAATTAAAAGAAGCCATATGAATCACTGGAATTTCTCATTGTAGTTCAAGTCAGGGCTGGAGTGTAGCTTGGTGGGAGAGGACATGCTTACCATGCACAAAGCTCTGGGTTTAACACTAGCATATTCACAGAGATGAGCAGCTGAGTTTTGTAGGTGCAAAACAAAGACCAACCTGATATAGGACATAAGTGAGAAGTACTTTCAATAGATTTATGAAACGATTTGAAAAAAAAGCTGATGGAGCAAAATGAAAAATAAATCCGTTTTCTAACTCATTTTCTGTCTCACCAAAACTAGTAGAATTCACAAGACTAAACCATAGTCTTCAGTGGAAAATAAAATTATTTTGATCTGTGCTATCATCAGTTATTCATCAGAACGTGTTTTACATGTGTTTTTCTGTTGTGATCAAGGCTGTATACTTGTGGTCAAAAGAAGATAAATATTTTGTTTAGCATTTTAGTTTAATTAGCATTAGTTTAATTGGTATACTTCTTAAATGTTTTAAGTATCATCTACAATCCTCCATTGTATTCTTGCTGCAGACTTGAAAAAGTTAAGAACAAGGGCACATGAAAAACTTCTTTGAAAAAGCATGCTACTTTCTTTCTCGTGTGTGTGTGTGTGTGTGTGTGTGTGTGTGTTTAACTGTACACATTCAAAATGTTCCATGTATATCTACCTAGTTCACTTCCCTTTCATCATTCAAAAAGAACAGGTGTGAAAAATGTTAGATTGGCTCAAATATGTGCCAATCTCTAGCCAGTGGCAGAAGTGGAAAATAACAAAGAAAATTCATTTACTCTGCAGAAAAGCATTCCAGAAATGTCTAGCATTATAGCAAACAGAGTCTATTCTACGTTCAAGGATGCTGAGACTGTGTGGTAGATTCTACCTGTACCTTCAGGATGTTGTGTGAGACTGTGTGGGTTTAGGTAATGAAGAAATCTCCAGTCCCACAGAGACAGTTTTAAGGGGAACAGTATTTTAAGAACAGGTCAGATAGCATGAGTATTTTCTTCTTAAACTATTCCACAATTCCACAAGTGCTAGTTTTTAAAGTCTACTTAGGAAGTGGGATCTAAAGCATATCAGACTACTTATAATCTGTTACATCATAATCCTTTTAACTATCTTAAACTTTGAATGGATCTGTGATCCGTGACTACTGCTGTAATGTCATGGCTTGATCATCTGGAAAATATCAGCTACTGAGTCAAGGGCTTCCAAGCAGAAATGTATTTCCTTATGCAAAAACAACAACAAAAAAAGCCACATCAAGTAATGGCAGTATCAATGTAATATAGGGGGTTTGCAGAGGGGAAACTGGAAAACGAGTTAACATTTGAAATGTAAATGAATAAAATGTCCAATTTTTAAAAAAGCAATTTTAAGCCAGGCAGTGGTGGTGAATGCCTCTAATCCCAGCACTTGGGTGGCAAAGGCAGGTGGAGCTCTGAGTTAAGCCAGGACTCCATAGTGAATTCCAGGACAGGTAGGGCTACAAAGAGAAAACTTGTCTCAAAAAACAAAAACAAGAACAACAACAAAAAAATCAAAGTTTTTTAAATATCCTACTCTTAGGTCCTTATAGCAAGTGCTCACATTCAAAAATTTATTTGGATTTTACTTTAAGCCTCCCATTGTTTTTAGTAGCACAGATGTTCCCCACTTACTTTCTTATGAGGAGTACCTCGTTAGGCTCATAACATCTTAACAGCACCAAAGTACACATTGTTACAGTCTGTCAAGTCATGTTTTCAACTTAAAATGTCCTATTGAGAAGGAACTAGTTTAGCAAAACTTTTCTGAGTAAAAGCATTGTTATTCAGTGAGTAACAAAAACAGAAAGCCTATTTCTACTTCAGTTCACAGAACATTGAAAAGACATATGACAATAAATTAGACATTTATTATTTTATCAAGGACATTTAAGATAAAAAGTTTATTCTCTAATATTTTTTATTTCTGTTTTTATTATTTTAAACTGCAGAATACCGTAGCATAAAGTGTAGTTTGATGCCATGGCGTCGGTCAGTGCTGTGATATCAATACTGTAGCTTAGTACAACTTTTGAACCACTGAAGCAAGTGTCAACAGAATGAGAAATTAAATAGCACTGAGAATTTTTTTTAAATAAAAGTCTTCAAGTTAAAAAGAAAAATCCCTAAAATATTCTGAGACACCTCTTACAAGTATATGAGCCACACTTCCAGTTACTTTCTTTCCAGGTACCTTACCCATCAGATGCTGAGGATCTCAGGGAAACAAATGGATACCCCTGTGCAATAAGCAATCACCTTGCTCTTAGTAGGATATCTTCTGCAGTGTTTGATGGAAAGACAACCCAGAAATTATGTCATTCCAAAAGTACCAGCATTGAAATCAGGAACCTGGTGGCAAAATATCCCTGTGACCCTGTGATAACAATCTACCAATCTAAATTTATTTCTAAGAATTAATCTTCCTCACATCAAACACAATAGAGAAATAACAACATTTCAAATGTACCAGCACTGAAATCAGTAACTCAGTATTGTACTATACAATAATAATGTACAAATAATAATCTACAAATCTAAGTTCACTTGTAAGAACTAATTTTCCTTATGACAAACAGAAAAATGAAGGTATGCCTCCTTTAGAATTCTAGTGGCAAAACTTCATAGTATATCCCTACATGAAACAGACAGCTCAGTCAACCCCAAAACTTACTAGCCAGACTCTTATTACATTGTATATCCTGCAATGTAAATTGAAAAGACGTTCTGACTGCTTTGTTAGTTTGTCATAATAAAATTGGAATTAATTCATCAATAAGTGATTTTTAAAAATTGTTTTTTAAATAATAGTGACTGAATTCCAGAAAAAAAAACTCTTTCTCAAAGAGGTTATTATTAATTAATAGCTTTGACTCTAAATGTATTGGTAGAATTTATTACCTGTATGATAGTCTAGCTTCCGAACTTGGAGATGGGTTAATATTTAATGAATCAATAAATACTTATACTAATTACAAAATTTAGAGATATGAGGAACTATTACATTAACATAGAAATGCGATGGCCCACATGCTTGATATTTACTTGTATTTTCAATTGTTGCAGAATTATTTATTCATTCTTCTAACAACGAATTATTTAGTATTCACAGTTTGCCAGGTATCACTTTGAGGATCATACATACTGTAAGAATAAAGATAATACCTGCCTTATCTGTAACCATAGTTTTTCTACAATACAAATGTAGCAGCAGAATTCTCAAAACACTATAGCAATAAGACATTATTTATCAACTATGTCCCCTAGGTCTGGTGAACATCTCCATCTGAGGCTTAGAAAGTATCTGATATGATATTCAATGCTGGAGACAAAGACAGTTTCTACAAAGGCAGAACTCTAACCACATACACAAAGCAATGAATACAAGATACGTTAATGTAACAACCTAAGATAAATGCAACACACAGCTTGACTCAGATACACACTGAAAACAGAATCTTCTACCTCAATACATTTTTTGTCCTTTCTGTTTCTTCCATTTCAAATGCCAACTGTACTACTTTAGACAAGCATTTTCTAATCTCTCCTTACCATCTCCAAGAACACAGTGTGCCCCTTTAAGGACTGTGTGCGACCTGAGAACCAGGGCCATCTCAGTACCTGTTTCCTCATGCAACTTAGCCTTTGAATAGCACAAGAGCTGGCCTGGAAGGCTTCTCTGCATGGGGTGGGCTCTCATCTGTGAAGCTGATTCATGTGGGTCTCTCAGTACTCAGTACCTGTAAGTCAGCCAAGGAAGCAAATGGCCATGTTTTCTCAAAGGAAAATCAGATAAAAATCATTTTATCCAAAATAAGATCAGCTGGAGGAAATACACTGGAAATTGGCCTCTTAGGGCTTAAAGTTTAACTATAAAAACAAAAAACTTCTTTTACATAATTAAATTGAACTAATATAACAGTAACTATTTAGGGAAAAATAGCCTTTGAAATTCAGAGTTATTAACTCAGTTTCTCCACCTTGTATGTCCTCCCAACTCACTTAGAACACTTTAAAAAGTGTCGTTTATTTGACAACATTCTACATTTAGCACAAGACAAAGACATTTTAAAACATCAATAATTTTGAATATACTAAAACATTACTTTTGTGATCCTTATAATTTAAAAATTTTCCTCCCAAGAGCTCTGTCAAAACTGCTTTCTTCTGCTATCTGATAAGCACCTATTTCTTTCCATGGGAGAAAGGGTTACTAACACAAACCATGTTAATTATTAAGAACTCTTCTCAGAGATTTTATTCCTTCCTCCAAGTAGTATTTCATTACAGCATTTTGTATAAATACTTATAACCCTGTCTGAGTTATAAAAGTCTATATTTAAGAAATAGTAAATGAAAGACAGATGTTTAAAACATTGGGTTCACAATGAAGTTGTAAATACTGCTAGACTATAAATTTTGTGATTAAATTCAGTTGATTTATGCAATAAGGGTATTTACACAGCTGGCAATGCACCAAAAATAACTGTCACTCTGCCAATATTAATTCCAAATCAATAGTAATTATAAGCAGCATAGGTACAGTTACATCAAAGTTCATAGAGGTGAAGTAAGCAAGCTTACGGGGAGATCTGACTCATTCAAATACATGCCAAGTCATTCTTTCCTGAGTTAGCCACACAGTGACTTACCGATACATTTCACAATGTATTCAACTGTGAACTTGGAGAAATAACCACCTCACTGTCTCAGTTTAAGACATTTGCCTCTCTGGCAATCCGCAGGTTTGAAGCATTTTTGTGCATGCAGACACAGACTTCTTTCATTGATTGCTTAGTTCAACTGTCAATGATCTTCAGGGAAACAGATATCCACACCATGTCATAACTACATATATTAACTCTATGTATTAGGAAGAAGAAAAAAACAGCAATAACTCAAAAGATATCCTTAAATGGTTACTAGACTGGATTCTATGTGGATTGTATTAGGACTGCGAATCACACAGCACTCATGGCTCAACATGTTGCTCATTTTTCTGACTTATCAATGTAAGATTTCCATCACTATCCTAAGCAGAAAGAACGAGACAGTGCAGCAAAGTGGTGGCCAATCGTCTCTTCTCCTTGCCCACTATAATCTGATCTTTTCATGGTAGCAATCACTTCAGTTAAGATCATAAAATGCGTGCTGGAGATATGGTTCAGTGCTTAAGAGAACTGGACGCTCTTCAAGAGGACCTGGGTTCAATTCCCACCACTCACATGACAGATCTGTAACTCTAGTTCTAGGGAATCTGACACTATCACATAGACATACATGCAGGCAAAATACCATTGCATATGAAATAAAATAAATAACGTTTTTAAGTTGAATTAAAAAAGAAAAACCACAATCATAATGTTGCCAATGGCTTAAAAGCTGACTAATGAATTGGAAGGAGAGTTCAGAAACAGCACACTGTTGTTAGATAGGCTAGTGAGAGGAATGACAGACAGAGAGCAGATCTCTGGTGCCTGTGGAACAGTTGTGGACTCCCTCTCCTCTACACGTCTCTCTTTGAACGAAACAAGCTCCTATTTTACCCTATGATATGTCCACGTTGTGCTACTCCCGGCTAAATGTAAATTCCTACACAACAGCGTGTGTATTTGCATGATACGAAAAGTCAAACACCTACACTATGTCCTCGTGTCTCGTGAGAGTACTCTGAACAATATCTAATGAGGGAACCTGTTAAATCATTTGATCTCTGTGGACATATGTGGAGGTATGGCTCTTAGACCAAGTCTTTCTTAGCTATTATTGAACACTGAGTAAAATTCTTTAAAATAAAATCCAGGTAAATCATACCAGTCCTCTAGACTAAAGGGTACCCGAACTCTGATTTTCTAACAATATTCTTCTCCAACCTGAAGCTGAAAGAGCCATTCTAAGAAAGGAGACAAAGAAAACTTCATATGAACCAAGCCGCTTCCCCAGGAGCAGAGACACTTAACTCTACTTGCTTTGAAGTTCAACCGAACCAGGCATTTTATTTATTTATTTATTTATTTATTTATAATTAATATGAATAGTTTTGAATATGAAGAACATCGAACCATTAAAGGAAGTGAAAGGGAACCCAAACCAGACTGTTTGTGGGCACTTGGGTACACACCTGTTACATTATTACATATGAATAAAGACATTTTTAAAATAGAAATCTAGACAGTGTGTAATCAGTTACAGTTACACACTCACACGAAACAAAATTATCAATGATGGAAGGCACAGAGGATGATGTTCACACCAGGAAAGCGACCCAACACTGCAGATGTACTCTATCATGTTGGCAGAGTGGCAAGTCACCCATCTAAAGAACTTCTAAGACCACACTCCATCATTAAGTAACCACAAATGTAGCCCACTTGCTGATACAGAAACTGTGTTTTATCAACCTAACAACACTTAACAAAGTGAGCTTGGATCCATCATGGCATCCAGGTCTATCACAAACTCACATTTTTGAAGATGTAGTAACTGTTCTGGCCACTGTCTGGAAAAGCAAGCCAGCCACAGTATTTATATCAACAATATCATCACTTGGGAGGCCCATACATTAACACTGCCCTCTGTCTGACTAGTGAACAATCAGACTTATTTAAGCATAGAGGAGTCATCTAAAAATAATTCACGACTGATCCATGTAACAGTTCTTAACTATGTAGTATTACCAACCATGTAAAAATTTATAATGTATGGCATATATGCATATAAGAAAAACAAAGAAAGAAAAAAGAAAGAGAGAGAGAGAGAGAGAGAGAGAGAGAGAGAGAGAGAGAGAGAGAGGAAAGAAGGAAGGAAGGAAGAAAGGAAGGAAGGAAGGAAAGAAGGAAGGAAGGAAGGAAGGAAGGAAGGAAGGAAGGAAGGAAAGAAAAGGGAAGGATAGAAGAAAGAGGAAAGAAGTATACAGGATAATCTTGAGAGTCTCTGAATAATAACTATTGTCTTATGGGCTGAAGCTGCAAATGAATTGCACAGACTTTTAAAGCTCGTTTTTCAGGGTAGAAAAAAAAAAAGACCTTTATAAAAAAAAAAGTGTTCTTGAGGAAGGAGACAGACTTGGCAAGTTGCACCTGGCAACAGGACTAGAGACTCAGACATTGAAGTTTCTCATTAAAACTTGATAAATATCCAGGTAGCCCCCACTCTTTCCCTGATCTATCAACCTTGCTGGCAGATAGGACTCCAGAGAAGAGTTACAACTAAAAGACAGGATTCTATTATACTGGAGAGTCTCAAAACAAAAGCAAGTCATAAGTGAAGGCAGGTGGGAAAACACGTGTCCCCCTTCACTTTGTAGAACTGTACACTGTCAGGACACACATATAATTTAATAATGATGGGTACTGGACAAAACCCCCATGGTTTTTAACCCACAAAGTTATCAACAGCAGCAGTAAAAACTTGAACATATTGGTTAACTGCAATGACTCCATGTCTCCTCACTTTTCAGTTTAAGGAACCTGCCTGGAAGCAGGAAAGCTCTAAGGATGTGGGGATCTGTAGAACCACAGCATGGAAGCACTGTAAACAAAAGGAGCCTGGGTGCTGGCTCACAGGGGTGGCCTGGCTACATCTGAGATGGGAGGTGGGAAGCCTTCTGAGTATTCCTGGAAACAGTGTAGGCAGAAAGAAATAAGAAAAGGCAGACTGGAGTGTTCTGCATCTGGATTCATTGAGAGGTGAATAGCTCAAGAAATCCGAGTCCCTGAAGACTCAAAGGCTAGAAGTCAAAGGCAGTCTTATCACACTACTACAAGAACAAAGCCAAGGCATGCTAAGATATCAATACTAATTAATAAAATACAAATGGATCTTAGAGACAGCTGACAAAGGGGCCAAGCTACACATGAACTCCAAGAATCCACCTTATAAACACTCACACAAAAACTTGGAGCATATTGATAAAACTTAGCTTGAAACGTTAGGTTCTGAAAAAAAGACGGAGTTAAAACAATTTGTCTTCTATTTGCATTCAAGGCTCATAGGACTTCATGGAGGCATTACAGGTCAAGCAGATAGCAGATGGATGAACTAAAGAGGATTGAAGAGGATCAGGAGTTTGGGAGAGTTCATATAAATTTACACATCTCACTATCAGTACTTTACCCCGCCCCCTGAGTTTGAGATCTTCAGAAGTTCCTTAGAATGGCCCTGTATTCCTTCCAGATTCTGCCTACATACTAACACAGCTTATGAAAATATATAAGAAAGTATTAGTTCTACCTTAACATTCTAGTTAAAATCTCTATGTGATAACTCTGTGGCTCTCCAAGTAGACTGGCACCAATTCTTCATGTGCCATACAAGTGTTCTCCCACTAAAATCATGACATTATTTTCTCAGTTTGCAGAAACAATGGTAGGTAATATTCTCAGAATATTTTGCTGAGGTGCAGGCTACTCTATTGTTTTCCTGGTATGCCTTATTACAACTGAAGATTTACTTACTTACAGTTTCATATATCAATGAATAAGATGACAAAATTTTTGAACTAACTTTAGTCAGGCCAAAGCACATGGAATTTTTTTAAGACTCTACTTCACCAGTTGTAGTATATCTTTCTCGGGAGTGAAGTGCATACACACTTCAAAGCATTTGGGTCAACACAATGAAGAGAAATAGTGTAAAAATGATTTTGCAATAACAAACCTTCCAAAGAAGCTACCAATTATAATCATCTTAGGTTATTTTATCTTAAGAACCAAAACAATCATGGTACAAACCAACAGAGCATTTCTTTATTGTAATACTTATTTTTATTTCTTCCATACCTAACTCATTCCCAGGGAAAGAGGTTATTGAACTGAATACAGAAATAAAGTTCATTTGTAATGTCTTCTCCTGCTTCACATGATTTCAAATAAAGTTCCTGGAGAGCAGAACAAGGTAAAGGTTAAACTACACACAGGAAACCTCCGATCTGAATAACCAAATGCATCTCCTGTATAGCAATCAATTGTAAAAATTGAAGCAATTAATGGGAACGCACTAATACAAAAGACTAATAGAGTCTAAATGAAACTTTTTGAAAGCAAAAATCTCTGTATAGAAGATGAGGGTTTGAACTATCCCCAAACTGCAGACTTGCCTCCAAGAACATGCTTTCTGGAGAGTTTTTGTCTGTCTATACAAACAGTTAAAAGCTAACAAAAGTTAAAAAAAATATTGAATAAAATTAGACTATTTTACCCAAATTAAGATTCATCCTTTCTGTGGTGACTAAAGACAGGGCTTTGTCCTTGGAGAGAACAGGGCTGGAATGTCTAGTTTGAGCAGGTGCCTCATTTGAAAGCCACTGTACTGCTGCTTGATAGCTCAAAATTTTAGGCATGTGCAAGAGTAGGAAATTCAAATACTTATTTCAAAATAAAGTAACACACCAAATGACATGGTGTCTGGAGTCCGAAAGAACCCGACTTCATTCTTACCATATATACATTCCAAGATGCATAATGTAAGCACTGTTGTTTTGCTTTCTTGAATTTCTAGTTATTCATCTTCAAAAAAGAGCTTATAAAAACCTTTCCATACAATTAATATGTACATATAATTGTTAAATGAAACTATTATTCTATATAGAAATATCTATGGCATAACATTGATCAAGAAGCTACTCACTATAAAAGAGTAGATGACTTTACATGTATTGTAAAAAATAATAATTGTACTTAATCCTATGAGAGGTTTTCTGCCTTTCAGATATTTAATATCCAGTGTTGAAATCAAAAAGATTTTCTTCAAAGTGCATAAAAGAAGAGATTTCTGATATAAGGAGGGAGGAGATGGAAGATGAAAGATATAGAAACAGCTAAACTTTATTAGGGAACTAGGGATGTGTCTAAGTTGGTAGACTGCCTAGCATGCACCAAACTTTGGGTTCTAATCCCAACATAATATCAACCATTATGACAGTACACGCTTGCACTCCCTGTATACAGGAAATAAAGGCAGCAACATCACAAGTTTCAGACCATTATTATTAAACCTACAAGACAACAGGAGGGACTGACAACATGCACTGTTTAGCTGGTACATGATTCAGAGCTGGTCACCGCTTATCCCAAATAAAAGTGTCTAAAGAAATGTCCAAACACATGAAGTATATCAGTATTACAGCAAGAACAGGACATGTGCAGTTTGCTACCTGTGTGTTCTACATGTATCCAAAAGTATTTGTGAATCAATTTTTGATCTCATATCAGCTTTCTGGCTATGGGCATCAATTACCACCAGTAACACAATTACCAAACAGGAAAATGACTCACGGAAGTAATTGATTAAAACCTCACCAAACTTTTAATTGACGTACTATCTTACATATGCTTGTAGTTTTAAGAAACTGAAATCATGTCACTGTCAATATCCCATTTTCAAATGAACATGATGTAAGCAGCTCATGTGCCACAGAGGCAGTTGGCCCTGGACATGTGAACCTTATAAGGAGTCTGACACAAAGGACTGCAACAGAAAGAAAGGCAGTCTAAATAACTACATCTTCCAGAAACAATTCCAAAGGCCTGCATGTACTGGTCTCTATCGTCTCTCCTCCAACACTGGGCTTACAGGGAGACACTTAATAGTGACTATTTTTTGTGCATAATTTCTCACAAAGATAATATTTCTGAAAAAGTCTTCTTTAACATAAGCATTATGCATATTCTCTGGTCTACAGTCTTTTCAAGAACCATGCCAATGCAACCACTATAACATGTTCTAACGCTTAAGTATCATTTAACAAGAAACATATTTTTTAGCTCATGCTTATAAAAGTGTAAATGCAATACAAATTGAAAGGTAGCACACAGATTTAAAACTGGACTTTAGGATCTTGAAGCAAAGATGGCCTCACACAGAATGTGGAAATGGGTAACGATCCCACAGAGGTACAAAAAAGAAACTCGATTAATAAAGTCCTTGTGGACATAGTGGCTATGATTAAATTCAACTTTACTATTTCTGAGTGTAAAAGAGCTCTCCATGCTTCAGTGGAGATGAAGAAAATTCTAATTACTTCTGAAAATAAAGTTATTCCAGGATGTGTTTTGATTTCAAAACAGAGAAACTGAATTTTTAAAATAATGAAGAGCACATGAACGCAGTTGCTAAGAAAGAGACTCCAAAGAGTAGACTCAGGATTATTTGATTTCATCTTTTAAAAAGTACCACTGTAAACAAAAGAGAGAAATACAACCTCTGCAAAAAGCATAAACAGATACATAAGAAAAAAACTGCCATTACTAATAATCCCCTCAAATTCAAGTTCAACAGTAATGAAGATAAAAATCAAAATAAATATGACTTTTATTAGTACAGATTTTTAAAAGAATTATAAGTACCTTCAGGAAAAGAATTTTAACGTTATTCATTTAAACCCAGAGCAAAAGGCAGCAATCCAACGGAATGTGTACTTACTCAAAGGTCATAAAATTTTTGTTTAGTAATCTGAAAGGTACAGGAAGGAGGTCACTTTGATTCTGGTAAAGGAAGGACAACAGCAGAATACACACTCACAGGCTGAGGTTGGGCTTAACATTCAGTTATTCAGGAAACTTCTCCATGGGTGAGTATGGCAAAGCCGAATTGTGATACCAGCACCTGGGGGATGGAGGCAGGATGATAGCAGTGTCAAGGCCCTGGATACATGGGGAAACCACTGATAGTATAACCCAGTTGCTGAAGACCCCATAGAACATAATGAACTCAAGCTGTGAAAAATCTGAAAGCTCTAATAGTTAGCTTGCACTGTGCTTTGAAAGGGTTATGCAAGCTACCAGAAGATGAAAGTAACCAGCAGTCTTGAACCCTGCAAGCTGAAACAGTGACTGACCTAGCAAGATACGCCGACTTATGCAATGGTAAGATGAACGTCGTGTCAGTAAGCAACCATTTTCGGACTGGACTCCAGTTCTACCATGCAGGATAAGAGTCACACCTGGCACCAATATTAGACTAAAAACTCTATGGCTTGACAGGTCATAGGAGTGAGGAAAACTTATAAAACTTACAATGACTTATTGTTATGCCCATAGATTAGTGAATCACTTATCCCTCATCTGAGAAGCTTCTATTTACAATAGAAGGTGATTCATATAGTGACTCACAAATAGCCAACGTACAAAGACTGAGCTACTACAGAAAGCTTAGCCCTTAAAGGATATATAAGCCTCAAGACTCAGGAATCATTGTAGCAGAGAAAGTAGAAAGAGTGTAAGAGCCTGAAGTGGTGGATGATTACCAAGAAATATTATTTTCTGGACACAGTAGATCAAGTGCACATATGAACTCATAGAAATTTTGATATCATGCACAAAACCTGTGCAAGCCCAAGCTAGACCAAATCCTAGCATGGAGACAAGAGCTGAACATAGAATCCCACCCTAAATTTGCCAGCTATTGGCAGTGTTTAGCCGCTGGGAAAGGGAGCTAAGAGTTTCTGACAAGTGTAGCCCCTGGTAAGTCAAGCATTCTCCAGCAAAACATTGCATATGTGAGAATATTTGAAGACCACAGTGGTCTTTAAAAGGTACAAGGTCGGGCGAGTAGTGAAGGGGTGCCAGTTGATGAAAATGTCGGGAATCAGGTAAATATGATTAAGACATATCGAATAAAACTCCCAGTGAACTAATAAAAGAAGAAAAGTTCAATCAATTTTGATACTTTTAATTTTTTTAATAACATCAACCTCCTACTACTTCCCTCCGATACCTTCTGAGATACACTTAACTTCATGTAACCTTTTAGTGGTAGGAGTAGTAGTCGAAGACAGAGTCACCATCATCGTCATAATCATTATGGTCATTGTTGTCATCACCGTCTCCGAGTAGTAGAGTTCAATCAGTGCTGACCATAAGCCAATAGGTCTTGGGCCAAAAACTTAGGGTTGTTACTGCTTGTTTGGTTGGGTTTTTTCCTTTGTTTTTCTGTTTGTGTGAAGAATATCAGTGATATTTTGGTGGAGATTCCATTGATTCTATAGTTTGCTTTGGGAAAATAGTCATTTTCATAGTACTGACTCTTCCCATCCTAATGTATGTGAGGCCTTTCCATCTTCTAGTTTCTTCACATTCTTTCTTCAGTGTTCTAGAGTTTTCATTGTACAGGACTTGTACATCTTCGGTTAGGCTTATTCTATATAATTCTATTTTATTTTGAGGCAACTATGCATAATATTGCTTTCCTGATTTATTTCTCAGCATGTTATCACTTAACAGGAATGATACTGATTTTAGTGACTTGACTTTCTGTCTTGGCATCTTTTACTGAAGGTGTTCATCCGAACTGAGAGGTCGAACTATATCAACTGCAAATAAGACTATGCTGACTTCTTTTCTTGTTTTTTATCTTTTCTGTTAGTATTCTGAAGCGACTCCAAAGCTTTAAGTTGAATAACAAAGGACAAACTAGATACCTTTCCTTGTATCTGACATTAGTGAAAATGCTTTGAGTTTTTTCCAATTTAGGATAATGTTGGCTATAGGTTTGCAATATACAGCCTCCAATATGTTGAAATGTGTTCCTTTTATTCACTTCAGGGATTTTTTAATCATGAAAAGATACTGGAGTGGTTAAAAGCGTGTATGACATTTACTGAAATAATCATGTGCTAGCATTAGTTCACTTATGTGAAAAATTACATTTGCTGTATTACGTATGTTAAACCATCCCAACATTTGGGAAAGGAAGCCAACACAACCATGCTTAATAATATGTTTTCATGTGTTCCTGAATTCTGTTTTCAACTATTTTAATGAGATTTTCCGTTTATGTTCATATAAAGATGGACATTTAAGTTTCTTTCCTGTTATTGTTGCTTTCCTATCTTATCTGGTTTTGGTATGAAGGAGATTGAACAACACACCATTGAATTGTGAGTACATCATCAAAGAGAAAAAGAAGAAAAATTTTAAAACATAGAAATCCTGAAAACAAAGGAAAATTAACATATCTAAAACCTGCCAAAAATGCAGCCATGGTTCATCACAAAGGAATCAGTAAATGTAATACTTATTAACATGAATGAACTCAAAGAAAGTTAACAAGTAATTATTCTAGTAAATGCAGAAAAGGCTTTGCCATCCTCTAATACCCTTAAAACTATAGCAATCTAAGAAGGAAGTTTATAGCTTCCACTGCCTAAATTAAAATATCAGAGACATCTCAAATAAATCATATAACACAATACCGTAGAGTCTTGGAAAAACAAGAAAAACTCTAACTCAGTAGACAGAATGAAATAATTAATATCGAGAGAGAAATTAATGTAACATAAACAAAACAAACATAGAATTTATAAAGAATCAATAAAAAAAAGTTGGTTCTTTTAAAGATAAACAGAGTTGACAAACCCTGGACCAAACTAATAAAAAAAAAAGTCCACCCAAAATAATAAAATTAAAAATGAATATGGAATTTCAACAGATACCAAAACAATTTAGAAAATCTTAAAGACATACTGTTCAAACTTATATTTCACAAATTTTGAAAACCAAAAAGAAATAGATGAATTTCTAGATGTGTATGACCTCACCAAATTAAGTCAAGGTATGAAAATTTAAACAGATCTATAACCATCAATTAGCTTTGAGTAGTTTTATTTCAAAATGTCTTAGCTAAAAGTAAAAGGCCCAAATGGATTCACCTTTGATTCTACCACTCCCTTGAAATATTAATATCAATAATTCTTAACTATTCCATGAAATTGAAAAGGAATGCTATCTAACTCATTAATGAAGCCCAAACTTAGAAAAAAATATTTTCTTTTAAATTATAGATAAAATTCATTTTATTCTAGAAAATGTGGTTTTTAATCTTATTCAAAATTTTCACTTCCGCAAAATTCAAGAAGTAAATCAACTTCAAAGCAGCTATAAATGATACAGCCATTCACTCCCTGTTAGATTTCCTAAGCTACAATAAAACTACAAAATTTTCATTTTATTACTTTTGTTTTTCATGAATTTGCCATATTTTCTTGGACCAAGAAAAATGTTTGTGGTATGTACTACCAAGAAAAATGGGAAAACCAGGAGAGAAAAGAAGAAAATGCCATTCAAAAGATATTTTAAGTATAGTTATGAGTGGAAAAGTACTTTAGCTCATCTGAGAACAGAAATTATAAGATCTAACTTTCAGAAATAAGAAAGAATACAAAGTTTAATACAGTTTAATACAGTTCAAAACATAGGTTTAAACAAATTAAGTTTTAATAAAATATGTAGAATAAATATAGAAAAAGTGTAATCAGACCAAAACATCGTATACTCTCTTTAAATTTAGGGATTTCTTTCCTTTGTGATTTACATTGTAATTATATACTTTAAAACGATGTTTGGCAAGGTTGACAAAGTTTCTCATACATTTGCCCATTTTAATCATAAAAAGATTCCAATTTGAAAGTTAATATATTCTACTTGACTTATATTTCATGAATTGCATACTATGCATAATTATAGAAAATATTGATTGGTAATACAAACTGCTAATGTAAGTAAAGTAAACTAATGCTGATTTTGGGGAAAAAAAACAAAAAAGGTCAACCACATTTGACCTTTACTCAGTGGCAGTGGCGGAGTTTAGTGATTTGATCTTGCTATAGTCTTTGAGATTTTATTGAGATGAGCCTGTGCTTCTGTCTTCACTGAATAATGAGAAGCAGGTACATGTCAACACCTGTGATCCAAGAAGACTTTCTCCCAGTCTTCTCCTATCATTTGATATGCCAGACTGAGCTATAAAATTTATACAAGTAAACTTTTAGAAATGGCACTTGTTCCAAGCCAACCTTCCCACAGGACAGTTAGGAGGGAAAAAAAAAATCTGAAAAGAAATTTCAACCGACTATGCTCTATTTTAAGCAATTAAAAAGTCACTACATTTTCCTTTGAAAATACCAATATTGTTTTCATTCCTCAGACAGATACATGTCAAGGTTAAGCAAACAAGAGTCATATTCAATGTCTGTAAGAGGTTTTTAAGGCTAAAATCATAGTGAAAACAATTGTTGAGAGCACCAAGCTGCACAAACCCTCGGAACTGGGAAAACTCAGTTGTTCTAATTGCCCATGAAGATTGATGTTTGTCAGTGGCATACATGAAGAAGCTCAGACAAGTACCTCATGCATTCTGGGTAAACAAAACACGGTTAAAAACAAAGTAATTTTTATTTTTATTGAATTTCAGAGCTGAAAGGAACAGCTGTTATTTCTCAACTTTTTTAAACACTGACTTCCTTTTCTTTCAACATTTCTATTTTGAGATGTAAATTCTTCCTCTGACTTAACTGCAGTATCACCTTTCGTGTTTGAGAATTCTTCAGCCATGCTTTTGTTTATTTCCTTAAGTCCCTAGCTATCTCTGCAAGAGTAAATACAACTGAAGGAATGCCTTTCCTTGGATCACTGAAAGCAAGTCCATCCTACAATTTTAGTTTTCCCAAACACAAGACAACGCTAGTTTCCCTTGAAGCACTCGGCCCTTGGGAAGGTTGCTACTCTTCACTGAGGAAATCCTTTACTTAATCACAGCATTCAGCACTGGAGGAACAATTTATTGGTTACTATGACAGATTTGATCAACATGATTGAGAAAACACTTGGGGTCTATGTATTCTGGATTGATATTTGCTAGGCATTGTTATTTTGTGCTTCTACACAACAAATACATACTTGCCTGGATATGTTCCCTATACATGATCATATATGATTACTTTCTCTCTTCCCTACCTGTCCCCTACACGTGTAATTGATACTAGCAAAATAAACAAGATATTTTTATGATACTGTTACTACCCTTAATGTACTTATTCCTTCTTGAAGAACTTTTTCTGTCCATCAGAGTGATCAATGCTTTAAAAAGTGTTAATATAAGAGAGTGATTTTAAAATGTATTTGTCAAGTAAGTATATTTTATTTCCTCTTATTGTGGAATATTTGTTATATTAAATTTTAAATCTTAGCCATGACTCCTTTAGTCTCATTAAAGACAAACATTGTCACTTGAGGTTCCTCAAGTACTGGGACAAAGGTTGATGCAAGGCTAAGGCAACCCATGAGATTCCTGGAAGGGTAGGTCACTAATGAGTCTAAAACCTGGGAAAGGGCCTTCACGAGGGAGCGGCAGCCTAAGCAACTCATGAGAGAAACATCAGAGGGTGGATGAGGGTAATAAATGCAAGAGTTATTGCTCAAACAAGAAACAGAAAAAAGAGGAATATTCTCTTAGGTTGGCAGGACAGATGTAGGGAACATTCCAGAAGGAACGGCCGAAGGTGAGTATAGAACAAGATCAGAAAAACACAAAGGCTCCACGAACCATGGCTTTTTGTGGGACACTGAAAGGCCAGGTGGGAGGAGTTGTGCAGGAATTCGATGGTTATCAGGGTGTGAACGGCCCCACCAAGCATGCTGTGGTAGGTGATATGCGGTATGAAAAACACAACTGGGGAAGTGGGGCCATTAAGAAGTGTCTATTCATATTTATGGTTTAATCCATTATTGCTTCAGTAGATGCATAATGCAAAAGGCTCCCCATTTCTTAATTTTTGTAATATTCCTAAGAAAGATGGTATTTAGAAATGTGATTTAGCAACCAATAGCAGGGTTTTCAAAAGCTGAAAATAATACTGAGAAACTATCTCAAGATTTAGTCTTCAACTCAAATCTAGCCCATTTTAGGCAATATCAACCAGGAAAATTCTATTCTTTACTCCTAAACTTGAAGGGAAATCTGTCTCGGACTTATTTTCTGTCATTACTTATTTGCAATGCTTTTTTTTTTTTCTAATAAGGAGTCAACATGGAACTTCAGAAAGAAAGTTATAAGGGGGAATAAAAAGAAAACTTGTAAAAAGGGCACAATGCAAATGATGCATTCAACAACAAACAAGCAAGCAAACAAAAGCAGGATACTTAATGCGGAAGAAAATACATTCCTCACCATGTAGCAAAGAAAAAACTCATTAATAGACTTGTCAGTTTCCATTTCTCCAGTCTAGATCAACCATAATACATTTTCAAAATAAACAATGTTATAAAACATAAATGAAAAGTATTCTCAAGCTCAAAGGAAAAATTCTCAAACCAATAAAAGAAAAACCCACTAATTTTGAGGACAAAACAAGCATTAAATATTAACATAAACTTTAAGAAGAGATGTGAATTAGCTCAGCCTTTAAATTAATAAAGGACTACTAAGCAGGACTCTGGAAGTATGGGCATTAAGACCAATAACTGACAATAAAAACCTCATGAAACTAAGAAGTTTCTGTAGAGCAAAGGACACAACTCAAGTGAAGAGGCAGCCTCAAGAATGGGAAAATTGTTACCAGCTAGTACCAAATGAATGAACAAACAAACTCTCAAAACTAAACAAACAAACAAGCCTTCCAAACACACACACACACACACACACACACACACACACACAAAACCCTAAATACCACGAAGACAAACCACCCAATTAAAATATCAGGCTTGGAACTTAATAGAGAGTTCTCAAAAGAAGAAATATAAATAGCTAAGGAATGTTCTGAATATTCATCATCCTATCCAATCAGGGAAATGTAAATTAAAACTACTTGGAGATTTCCTCTTTCTCCATTCAGAATGGCTAAGCTTTAAAAAATATGCTGAAGTGAACATGGAAAAAGGAAACACCTGTCCACTGTTGGTGGCGATGCCAATTGGTACAGCCACGGTAGAAATCAGTGTTGAGATTGCTCAAAAAGCAAGGAAGATACTTGTCACATGATCCAGGCCTTCAACCCCTGGGCATATTCCCAAGAGACCCTGTATCCTGCTACAAAGGCATCTGTTAATCCATGTTCAGGAATTCTTTCTCACAACAGACAGAATATGGAAACAGCCTATATATCCTACAACTGATGAATTCTGAAACCTTTTTAAAATTATGCATACAGCCAGGCAGTGGTGGAAAACGCCTTTAATCCCAGTACTCTGGAAGGCAGAGGCAGGCAGAACTCTGAGTTCAAGTTCAGCCTAGTCTACAGAGCCAGTTCCAGGACACCCAGGGTGACACAGAGAAGCCCTATCTAGGTGCCCCTACCAAAATAATGCATGCACTTTGCGTATGGTCTCTGATACTTCATACCAGGAAGCTGAGGTGCAGATTAGTGTAGCATGAACACCAAGTACCAGATCAGTCATGCTACATAAAAAGACCTAGTATCAATAATACCAGCACCCCCAAAATTATACATCAATCAATTTCAGTGATTCTAAGTTGTGTCCTTGTTCAAACAGGCTTACCTTTCATTTAGAGCAATTCCAGCTGCAATTTTGATATGGCCCATCATATTTCCATTACATAGTTCCTTTCTGTATTATACCCCTATATAAACCTGTGCCACATATTAGCTCTCCCTTGTATTTCTACTGGACCATCATTTAAATTCCATGGCATAATAAGTTTTGTTTTCAACTTAAATACATATAGTAGCAGTACAGAAAACTAACTGGAACTCAAACCACCATCTATAATGTGGCCTAAAATGTTTAACTATCATGCAATCATTTGTAGTTCCACAATCTAAGAATCAAACAAGTAAACGTTCATTATTTTGCTAGGCAATTTGATTCACTATGGTTCTAGTGAATCAAAACACTGACTTCCTGAACCACATACAGCAGACATAAATAATAAAAGTATATATGTTTCAGGGGGGTTCGAAACAAGAATGCACACAGAGAAGAGAGTGGTTTCTGTGTCCTTCAGAATTATTGCATTCAGGATGACCAGAGATAAGCATAGTTGAGCATAGCACAGCAATACGTGCACACGGAGAAACCTTTGACTTGCTATCTGCAGTGATAAGAAAACACCAAGGTAATGCACAGCCAGAGATGCTGACTTAGATTTAATGTTAAGAAAAGGGACATGTTCATAAAATCCCAACTGCTAGTCATTTGGACCAGCATAGGGGCTGCCTCCTAAATTATGTCTTTGGTACTTTGTACAGAGAAAACTGTTCTTGTCAGTCCAGCCTTATCTCTTTCCAATGTAGTTGTAACTATTTCAGCGTACTGCCCACTGAACTTTTGTTTTGTCAGAAAGACACTATTTTGTCCACATTCCCTGTTCCCACGTTCTGATATTGTCTAGTAAGTACATCTCTACAAGTTGATGTGAACTTTCTACATTCTATCTTTAGATCACAAAACCAACTAACACTAATGCCTTACTATTTATATCAAGTTAAATAGGAAGTTACCAACAGGCAGGCTTCAGTCTGATAGACGAGAGAGCGTGAAATCAATGTTTGAGCGCGGTTGCCACCCACCCACACTCCGGGCACTAAGAAGGTCCAGGCATTCTAAACAGGAGTACATAAACCTCCACCGCCTCCAAGAACATTCATAGGAGCAGGCAGCCCCTCCTTACAGCTGTACCAAGTCCCACAGCCCTCTGCCCACTGATGCAGAGCAGCCAACCAGGAGGGAGGTGGGCTTTACAAGTAAAAGCCAGCCTGAACTGGTTAATCTCTTACCTCTTCACTTATGGCCGGGTTGCTCCTTTAACTTTTTGTTTGCTCTCTTGTCATAGCTCAGCGCCAAATAGTTGTGATTCAGCTGAAGTTTGAACCTGACAGAAAGAAATTTCTTCTTTAGAACGAATGCTCAAGATTAAAGTTCTCGCCACTGTTTTCTTCCTTGCCTGGCTCTCGGTGTCCGCGTGCTTCTCTGTGTGTCTCTGCAAGGCAGCTACGTAGTGGTCTATAAATATTGACCCTCACACTTGCTCAGAGCTCTCTTGCTCATGGCCCAGGTCTGTGTTACTGAACACCGTGGTAATACTCCGGCGAGGTTCTCAGCTGCTCGGACAAAGCAGTGGATTGGCTCACTACCCAGCAACCCTGTGCTTGCCTGGAAATACCATTTCGCTGCCAGCTTTACAGATGCTATGGGCCTTTCCTGAGCCCCAAATCAGGCACAGAGGGGCAATTATGAGGCTTTTCTGAAGAAATACAGCTTTCCTCAAGCAGGTGGAGAGAACTAGGCTGGGAGGAGGGAAGGCAAGGGAGGAAATACTGTCTTTGTTTTGTCCAAATGATGACATCTCAAACCTTTATAAAATTCCTACCTAAATGCCAATCCATTAAGCTTTGCAAAACTTGGTTATATATATTATGAATGACCTAAATCATAGGAAAGCAGTCTTATAATTGTTTTAATATTGCTTCTTATTTTAAAAATGCTGCAGGGAATGAGTAATTGGCCACAGAGAGGTTCATTTTTTTCCCCTATATTTACTTGCAGAATGATAGAAATGCATTGGAATGTATAATATTAAACAGATAAATTCTGTATTTGGTGAAAGAAACTAAAATGTAATCTAAACATTATGTGAATCGACATGGTATACTAACTTGTAGATTTACAATCTTGACAATTTGAATTATTTTACTTTGGGCTCTTACATTAAGGATAAACTAAGCTATCCCAATATGTAGATTGTAGGCAACATACATTTCCCATTATCTATATTACATAATACTTATATTAGAAATGCTTAGAAGATATATAGTATTCTGTTTTTTCATGCTTCTGCCAGTGATGATTACTTGCTCGCTTTATTAAATTGTATTTCTTGATGAAATCAGATGAAGTATCTTTGGAAATAATCTGGTGCGGAGTTTAGAGATCCACCCTTAGCTAGGCTGTTGTAGCAGAGCCAAAACCCAAACCACCAGCCTTCCTTGCTACTCAGGATGGACAACGGTCACCTGGACAGTGATTCTTAAACTCACCTTTAGCTTCATCTCTATGTGCAAACTTGCCTTACCCATAAGAATATACATTCACACACACACACACACACACACCTTTAATCCCAGTACTTAGGAGGCAGAGGAAGGCAGATCTCTCTGAATTTGAATCTAACCTGAACTACACAGTGAGTTCCAGGCCAGCGAGAGAGAACTACCTAGTGAGACCCTATCTCAAAAACACAAATCAAAACAAAAATTCACAGGCAAAAAAAAAAAAAAAATTTAATGTGAAAGATAAAATTTGTTACAAGTAAAATGCCTAAAATCGTTAGATACAATTGGGGTTCAGACAACTGGAATCAAATCCCCCATGCTTGATTCAGCAATTAGCATTTTCACTAAGCTGACTCATTGCTGGGAGAGACTTGCAGATGGATACTGAAGGCACAACATCCCTACTCTCAAGGACCTTTTATCATATAAGTTGGAGGAGTGGTTAATCGCCAGGCAGTGTATTATCCAAAGAAGAGGAGAGGTGGGCGGTGAGGAACAGGAACAAGCAGAAGCAGAAGGCCAGTCAGCATGCACCACAACACACAGCTTGTCATGTGAGACTCCAGACAAGGTTACTGAGGCACACAAACCGGACAGCAAGGTAAGGAAGGGCCGGAAAGGAACAGCACGCACCTGCACCTGCAATCAGCTCTTTCTGGTTGGGTTACAAACAGGTATGACAAAGCATTTAGGCAGAAGAGAAAGAGGTTTAGACTCTAATAAAGTCATGTGAGCAAGCCTGGGATTTCTATTTAATGTAGGCCACCAGGCTTCAGCTACTTTTCACAAAAGAAAAAAAATTTGGGAACTCCTGTAATCATCACAAAATCACCAAGTTTATATCCATAATTTTAAACAATAATAGCATGAGTTTGTGCAAAAACTGATTTTTTTTACTGTTTTGTAAATCATGACGTTTTAAAAATAAAAGTCAGTGACGATGCATAAACCATTGTAATTGAAAAGAACCATTACATTTTTAGAAATATAGACATCCATTTAACAGCTGAAAATTGTCTTATTTTATTCACCGTTTAGCCACCTCATTTATTCAGAGAATTTTTGTGAAATACACATAATAAAAAGGTTTTAATTGTTCTTTCATATGTTTCATATGTCTCTGCAATAGAATTAAATGCATTGACTTTTTTAGTCATTAAATATTCCAGGACTGTGGTAAACATGCCATAGCAGCATAGCATGATTTAGGAATGGTTGAGGGTGGGTGGTTGCTTTTGCAAGAGAAATGCTGCCATTAATAAAGCAGTCTCTGAGCAAGATCAATAGTAACAGAAGACCAGTAGATGTTGAGAAGGCAGACACTCCAGTAAAACTATCCATTCAACTCATGTTAAAAGGAGCCACCAAATGCATTTCCAGCTGCATGGCATCTGGGAATGGGAAACAGTTCCCTGGGTTACAGGTTTGGGGGCTAGGAGGACAAAGGGCACCAAGGAGGATTCTCCTAGAAGCACAACCACTTGGAAAGCTGTAATTACAGCATGATGTCATGCATGTGACAAATGAACAGAATTATACAACACAAAGATTAAAGCCCTGGACTGGAGAGATGGCTAAGCTCTTGTTATTCTTGCAGATGATTAGATTTTGCCTTATAAAACCCATTTCTGGTGCATATAATCACCTCTAATCTGCTCTAACTCCGGGAACTGACATTCCTAGCCTCCAAGAGTATTTGCATGCTCACACATATACACACCTGAAACAAATAAAAGCACATACATACATGTAATCTTTTAACATAAAAGAATGAACTCCCATGTAAACTATAAACAGTGTGAAGCCTCTCGCATGTCTTGTTGAAGTGCATGGCCCGGAGGTGACATTGTTTACTGAGCAATGTTTGTCTAACAAGAGATTTAAAAATATTATAACACTAAAAGCAGCCCTAAATGATTTTGCTGTTTTTGTCAGAATAAAAAAATAAAGCTATTAGGTGACTTGACAGAAGTGATGTAACAAATCAGTCATAAAATTGACAACAAACCACAGTCTGTGATTGAACTATAGTACCACATACCACCTTGGTATCACTTGTTTAACTAAGAACAAATACTACCCAGACCAAGAAGAACAGGGGACATGCCAGGCATGACCAAATGAGCCTTCTAAACTACTCTCAGAGAATGAAGAGAATGTTAATATTGAGTACAGAAAGGTCGTACAAAAGAAGGGACTAGATTTGTGGGGGTAGGGGGTTGCGCACAAAAGGACTAAGTAAAATGCCTTCTCTTCAACTTGGCAAACGAATAGGTAAAAAGCCTCTGAAAAGTCTAACTGGCTCTTCTTCAGACAGCCTGGGCTTTGTCAAGCTGAGTTACAGGACAAGGAGTAACTCCATGTCAGGGCCCTGAGAAGAGAGGGTAGTTTAGATGCAATGAACTTGGTATGTGCTGAATCCTAGTGAACATGTTCAGTAGATGTTAAAATATCCTACTCCATGATACAAAAAAACATCTGTTCTTTTGCTACTCAAACACCATCATCATACAATCTTCCGAGAGAAGCCATAGAATTTACATAAAACACTACCCGGATTGTATTCATCTCCTGGTAAACATCTGTACTGTCTCCCCATCTTACTTAGTAGAAGCAATGGTCTGAAATCCATTGATCTTACCCATCAGTGTGCCTTACACAGTAGCCACTACAACCCCCTCTCTGTCTCAACTGCAACAACTTATTTACCCTCTGGACATTCCTTATATACCTCCCCCTTCGTAAAGTTTCCCTCCATAAACGTCTACTTGCATTCACCTTTTTGAGTGCCCTTCCTACAGGAGCCTTCTCAGCAAAGCCCATTGCTGCGATGCTCCCTGAAATGGTAAACTTTGTTCTCTGCTCAATAGAAAACAAGCCCAGTAACAGTGTTGGTTTCAAGTGTCCAAAGTGAGCACAGACACTGTTAGATACATGGCTGAAAAAGACAGTGGCCAGCTGTGTACTAACACAATCAAGAGCTCTCTCAGTGAGAAGTCAGCCAAACTCAGTACCTTAAGGATCTGCCAAGGAAGAGATGCCCACACACACTGAAAAGCCAAGGAGAATAAGAACAGCTCATGAGTTGGACCTTTAGGGAGGGAGGGAGAGATCGGCAACAAGTGCTTCAGAAGAATCCAGCATGGCAGGAACTGAAGAGAGCTCAACATGGGAAGCAGAGAGGTTCGAGGCAGTATGGCCACTATTGTGTGCAATGTAAAAAGTATGAGCATGCTACATGAATTGTCCTTCGTGACGGAGTTATCAAAGAGAAAGTCTTGTTGCCTAAGCCGTTTCCCCAGGGATGAGAGGTCAGCGTGCAAAACCAGACAACAGCAGCATGATCCTTTTGAAAGCCTTGCCCACATCAAAGAGAGAGAAGGATGGTTGGTGCTTTAAAGCAACAAGCAAACATAGCAACAGAAACAGAACTTACCACAGGGAAGGTGTCAAGCCTGTGCTCATTTCTCAAGGTGAACGGCTGATGAGTTGTGCCTGTGCCTTTGCTTCATCATTATTCATCTGGGAGTAACACCATGTCTTTGAGATCATTTCATTTTGCTACAGAATAGCACTCCATTGTGCATACCATTCCTTAGCTGGTGGACTTTTGATTTGGATTCCATTTGAATTGGGGACAGAGTTCACATCCCCATTCCTTAGCTGGTGGACTTTTGATTTGGATTCCATTTGAATTGGGGACCATTATAAATAAGGATGTTATAAACATTCACATACATGTTTTTTCTTGAACTTATATCTTCATTAATATTCAGTGAACAACAATAAGTGAAATTGCTTGGGGATAAACTCGATTTTGTGTTGCAACATTTTAAAAATATGTTAAATTGTTTTCAAAATAGGCTGTATCATGTCACAGCATGTCCAGCGAACATATAAAGGTTTGGGTTTTTGTACATCCTTAAAAGATCTGTAATTATCTCTCTTTTTACATAGTGAAACTAGTAAATTTGAAGTCCAATCTCATTGCCATTTCTACAGTGGCTAATAATAATTGTGCATCTTTTTCTATACTAGAATAATATGCACTACATATTTCAGGAAATACAGACCAAACAAGTCTACTTTCGTCTTGTGAAGCTGACTTTGTATATCTATACATCAATACTCACTTTATAAGTAAACTTGTAGACAAATCAACCATTAGATTAGAATTGTTATTTATGTATCATTGTGCAGGTTTACAACTAAATTTATATTTATCCACAGATTCAATAGACTATTCTGTAAAAGAAATAAAAGGGACTCTAATCATGTTCAAAACTCTCATACTTACATGCTAATAAAAATCTGTGAAAAAAATTTAATAGAAAAAGCTTTGACAAAGATGTAGTTTTTATTTATTTGAAAGTTTTCTTTTTTTATAATAAACTGTATGGAAAATTTAAGGGCTATGAAAAAGAAAAAAATTATGGAGAAAATTAGTTAATTACCTCTCTAGGACTATAACCAACTACACGGATCCATTTGGTTTACTAATACCCTGAAAGATAATGCTAGGGAGCAGGTATTATACTAATATGCTATGCTAATGTATAAATTTGATGCATCCTTGAAGCTAGAGGCAGAAAAAAAAGAGAAAAAGCTAAGCAATGAATAATTTTGAACTATTTTGTTGGCAAACTTAATTGGATATGAACAATACAAATTTTTCTACCCTATAAAGGAATGAAACATATCTCAGGGGCAAGCAGCTGCAGGCAGAACATTAATAATCTAAGCTTCTGCTCATTTTACAGCTGAGAGAGTGTTTGACTTTTAATATAAACGACAGGAAGAAGAAAATGCACAATACACCTAGTTAAGACTCAGCTATGGACGTGTTTTCTCCTTTTTCTTTCCTTTGGGGACCTATTATTAGTCATATCATAGACACGGTGACTTACCTTTCACTCTAAGGTTCTTTGTTCTCAACTAATAAGTACTTTGTGTTCCCAGGACCCCACAGGAAAATCACACATAAGTCTACTAACCTTTACTGTTGCCCTTTATTTGCGTACCTATCCATTATAAATTTTAGAAATATTGACTGCTCAATTTGGAAGTAAGCCATTTGTTCCTCATTTGTTTTTCAACTGGAACAATGTCATACGTAAATGGAGAAGAAAAACTATTCTAAATAAGTAAGTCATAGCAAAGAAAGTGTGCCCTTTTCAACTTTTTTGACAGCACAACAAACTAATGCCAAATCAAAATAAAGCACTTTACCATTAACAAATAGAAAATGTCCTGAACTCCACTGTAGAGAGGACAAAACGTGTGCTCAACTGTACTTAGTTTAGCAAGTCTGCAGCAGCAAAGAGCATCAAGGACATTGTTGTTGTCACCATCATAGTTGCTGCTACTCCTATATAGTACTAATATCTCTTCTTGCTTATTAACCACACCCTAGTTTCAAGATGATATAATTTTCTGATATAATATATGAATTTATAGAATAAAATGATACTAACATGAAGGACGGTCTTTATTTATTTATTTATTTATTTTTTGGTTTTTAAAGACAGGGTTTCTCTGTGTAGCCCTGGCTGTCCTGGAACTCACTCTGTAGACCAGGCCAGCCTCGAACTCAGAAATCCACCTGCCTCTTCCTCCCAAGTGCTGGGATTAAAGGCATGCGCCACCACTGCCCGGTGAAAGACGGTCTTTAAATGTGCTGTTAAACATAGTAAACACTTATCTGCAATATAATTTCAAGCATTTCCTAATTTAAAAATTTGTTAAAATATTACCTAAAGTAGACATTTAATAACAAGTTATTAAAATTATTCCAACTAATTCAATATTGTCTACTTCCATTGCAAAATAGAAATTAGGTCCATGTGTCAAAAAGTCGCTGGGAAGAGTTTTAGTGTCCAGATAGTGACTGTGACCTGGCCTGTAGAGAAGCACTGCTTTTTATCATAAAGTTACAGCTCAACTCTAATATATTTTTAAAGACTTGTTTGTATTATTTTTAATTATATGGAAGTGTGTGCGTGTGTGTGTGTGTGTGTGTGTGTGTGTGTGTGTGTGTGTGTGAGAGAGAGAGAGAGAGAGAGAGAGAGAGAGAGAGAGAGAGAGAGAGAGAGACTGTGTACATGAGTCCAGGTACCAGTGGAGACCAGAGGAATCAAATTCCATAGTTTGAGTAATAGGTATTTCTGAGTTGCCTGACATGTGTGCAGGGAACTGAACTCAGGTCCTCTACAAAAGCAGCATGCATTCTTAACCACTGAGTAATTCTTCCAGTCTTGATATCTGTTTCTTTAAAATTGACTCATTTGAAGATATTTTTATGTATATATATATATATATATATATATATATATATATATATACCATCATTAGAAACAGACCACTAATTTTTGTTACTATTTTTAATTTAAAAAAATATACAATATATTTTGATCATATTGTCCCCCCCCATCTCCACCTAGGTCTTTTTCCTCCCTAACAGAATATTTACTTTTAGAAAAAAAAATCTGCATTTTAAAAGGAAATGGAATCAACTTCAGGAGAAGCACAAGTGTCCCTTTCAACAGCAGAAAGGTCATTGAGGGCATCCTGAAACCACCCACAGAAAAAGATCTGTATCAGCTCAAGGAGAAAAACCAATGAGACCTTCCTTAAGCCAAGCTGGTCCTTCCTCCTCCAGCCCAGAAGGAGTAATAACACCACTTCCTCAGGTAAAGGTCATCTACCCAATATATGCTCACTTTAAAATATATATATATATTTATTAATCATCTGGCAGTACCTCATAAAAATATCACTGGATGATTAAATTCAACTAGGCAGTGAAAATAGCAACATAAATTAAGTCTAATAATTCATGAGTGAAAATAAAACAAAAACAACACTCATTTATTTTACTACTTCATAATAAGCGTGCTTTCATTTGAGAGGACTGAAACTGCAAGCCTGAGACCCATCATCATTCAAGGCCAGTGTTCTCTAATCAAGCTATATCCCAAAAAAGGAAGAGGAAGTAACAACACCCTCTAAACAACAGAGAAAACCAATTTTAGAAAAAAAAAAAAAAAAAAAAAAAAAAAAAAAAAAGCTGTCTTTTACTTACTGTCTTTGGTTGATAGAGAAATGTACTTTCTTAAAATTAGCTCTCCTGATGGACAAAAGCTGAAATTGTCTTATGTGTAGTCAAAAATGGCCAATGGATAATGAAAGGAGTAAACACGGGGAGTCTGTCTTACAGGCCTATGCTTCATTAGAGCTGAATACTGTTGTGTATGGTATACTTACAAGCACTAATTAGGGTGAGAGGTAAGGAGAAGGGATCTGATCTCCTGAGTGTTCAAGGCATTTAAGACTACCTGGACCTGGACGTGTTCATAAGATGCCATGGGAACAGGTGTGTGTGGTGGAGAAAAGTGCTCTGGTCCTTCCCCTCCTCTGCTTGGTTTCATTGTGAGTTTCAGCCTCAGTCAAGAACAGTGTTGACACTTGGCTGAAGGCAGGTGGCTGAAGTGCCACATGTAAGAATGAATAATAATTTTTCCACCATCCAACAAAAGACAAAAATCATGTTAATAAATAGCCTGTTGTATTATTAACTAGCTTGTTCACACTTTGTTTTACAGGCCCTTTGTATTCAGTAACTGAATAAAATAATTATTTTAGATAAATGTTTGCATTTAGGAAAGCAAACAAATGCTATTCACACTTGCCACTTTAAAAATACCAGGAGACAAAATGAGAGAATACTTCTAAGTACAGAAAACTCAATGTGATCTTAGGTTAATGAATAACACTTTTTCATTTGTTGGTTAACTCCAAGTGGCATGTAAAATTCGAGTAACATAATTACATAGCTCTCTATGTGTTTCAGAGAAGTAATCTCCAATATTATCTCGTTTTATGTTCAAAACAAGCATAGTTGCATGAATCTCTGCTTCATACAGAGAGAAACTGAAGTTCAAAGAAGGTAAACTAACAATCCATGGTGTCAAAGATTGAAAGAACCTCAACTCAGGTAATCTCACAAAACATACAGCCCCTAGTCCTCTTCTGGTGAAAGAAAATATCACAGTAGAAATATTTTTCCTATGGCATAATATTAATTCTTGGGGGACAAAAGAAACACTTCCAATCTGGAGTATATTGAACTTGAACCTGGCCAAACAGTCAAAACTCAAGTGTTAAAAGCTACCTGGAGTTTGCCCACCTTTCTCTCATTTCTATTTCTAACACTCACTTTCACATAATCTTAACAAATGAAATGACCCCAGGATGTTCCCTCCACCAATGCTTTCCTTTCTCTTCATCAACCTTCTCTTCTGTCACTAAGTACCGTCTCGATGACAAGAGGTTCAAGTATCTCAGCATGGAATATAGGCCTCTCCCGGATCACAGATGAGTCCTATGCATTCAGCTTCATTTCCTGGTACCCATGACAAAATCCAGTGCTACACTGTAATCCTTCACACCACACATTCAGTTGAAATGCTATGCACAGCCCTTCCACACTGCTGGGACTCTTCCTACTTAATCTCCATTCCTAGGGGCTGTGTTTTAACTTAGAACAAGACTAGATCCAAAACTGTGTGTTAGTGCCGATGCAAATTAGGAAAAAAAAATTTCCTGGATGCTCTGACAGCTTACCAAGGTCTCTTGCTTTCCTCTGAGGAATGTGGCAAATTGCTTGATTTGACCTAGTATATTTCCTCCTGAAAAAAAGCAAGAGAAAAAAAAATAGAAGTTCATACATCTCGCAAGCTCGAGACAGTGAAGTACTCACGATGCTGTACCTGTCAGAATGACTTCCTGGGACCTAGTATAAAAAGTAAGGCAATAAAAACATGGCCATTTCAACCAGATGCCAATCTTTGAATTATGCATGCCAGGCTTCTGAGATTCGGAAGCACAAATTCAACTGCATGGTGATATTAAAATGGACTTAAATGCCCCAAACATGAAAACTATACCCATGTAACTATCAGAGCATCTTTATAGAGAAGTTTAAGTATTTATGTGTGCAGATAGTGGTGCCTTTGAGTGATGGGGTAGAAAAACAAAGTCCAAATACAGTGTTGAAAGTCCTCATGGGGTTTTTTGAGCAATCAATACCAATGGAAAGCTACATTTGAAAACCTATGTCAGGTGTTACTGGAAAATGCATCTGGCCAAATGGCAGTTATTGAAAGGTTTATCAAAAATAGTAAATAATATATTAAAAGCCCCAAGTGAGTGGTGAAATCCTTATTCAGATGACAAGCTGCCCATTAGTTGGCAGCCAGGATGCAGACTCATTGACTCCAGTACTGTTTTCCTTAATCTCCTAAGAGCGCACACATCACACTTCACTCCTTGGCTTGGGAAACCCTGTTTATTGCACTATCCTATTAAAAACTACTTTGACTGACTTACACTCCCGACAAGCACATTTCTGCAATCTTAATCACCACTTCTAATGCTTCTTTTTTAAATTTTTTATTAGTTCTCTGACAATTTCTTTCATCGTATTTTAATCATAACTGCACTCCCCCAACTCCTCTGAGACCCACCCACCCCCAACTTTGTGTCCTCTTTTATTTTTTTTAACAGCTATCAAGGATAATGTGTGCTAAGCATATTTTCTTGGACAGAAGTGGAGTGTAGTCAACTATGGTTCTTAAGAAAAAGTTTGTATTTATTTCGTGCTTTCATTTAGTTAACACTCCTGAGTACCTGTGATGGGGCTGGCCACACAGATACATTCTTTGGATTCCAATGAGTTCAGTAAGGGAGACAGACAGGGAGCTGATCCTAACAGCCAGCATGTTTCAAACCTTACAAGCAAAGGTGTAGCACACAAAAGATCAAATTACTGGAGATAGAGCTCAAAGTTACATTCTTGAAGGGAATGTGGTTCTGTAGGCTTCGAGAGCATCATTAGTTAACGAGAAAGCCAGGAAAACATTCATTCAAACGTTAAGCATGTTATAGGTGATGGGAAGATTCAAACTGTGGTCCTTGGAGAGAGAAACTACAGAGGCAGTAAGTAATCCAGGGTCATGGCCGCTGCTCTTAGGTGTCCAACAACAGATTATTCATGTTTTCTTGGTTTTATTGCTCTCTGACTATTCACATTTCTGCTCATTTCATTCTACATTTATAACATTTAAAGTATGGTCAAGTGTCATGTTTTAGAATAATGAAAAATATAATTATATATGCTAGCACTATTTTTTATGTATTAGCATTTTGTTTTGTTTTTCAAGACAGGGTTTCTCTGTGTAGCTCTGGCTATCAGAATAAATCTCTTTGTAAATCAGACCGGCCTCAAACACAGAGATTTACTTTGCCCCTGCCTCCCAAGTGCTGGGATTAATGGTGTGTGCCACTATCACCCAGCTCTGTATCAGAAATTACATTCACCTATCCAGATGTCTTTATTGACACTTTCAATCTAAGTGCTTTAGGATTTCGGAAAATAGTATTTAGCTGCATGTCTCGTTGAGTTTATATTACAGGAGGGAGAAAAATTCAAATAATATGATAATATCTCAGAGCAAAACATAAAACAATAAGAACAAATCACAATACTGTTTCTCACCTCAGTCTGAACCTATGGTGGCACAAGAAGGTGTCAGCTATGTGAAGATATCAAGAAAGAACATTCCAAACAGAAGCAACTGCCCATGGACAGTTTACTCAGGATATGATCTTCCCCGTTAAGGTGTCAAGTGGAAGAGCACAGGAAGGAGTCCAGTGCACGAGGCTGAAAGATGGTGTTGTTGCCAGCTAGTGGCTCCTAAATATGTAGTGCATTAAAACCACCTGGAAGGTTTTCACAACTGCAGATATGAGTCATATCCATAAATGAGCAGGCTCAGAATCAACGCAGTGATCCCAGATGTGAGCATTCTCTGAAGCTCTCCAGGGGACCCAGATATATGGTCCAGCTGAGACAGACTAATTTACGCCAGTATAAGAAATTCAAATTTTAGTTCAATGACATAACTGTCCATTGAAAGATAATGAAATAATTTAGGTGAAAACTGATTTCTTTGGAATGCTCAGTGTAATGACTCGTGGCTTTTATGGAGTCTTTCTGTAGAGTTCTAGAATACACTGGCCTATAACTTGTAAATAGCTCTCTGTTAAAGAAAAGAGTACACACACACAAGTATAAGATACATTTTCCTTACTATGACTTTATTTTTCAGAGATGAAATCTTACTATGTTGACCAGGCTATCCCTGATCTCCTAGGCTCAAACAATCGTACAGTATCAACTTCTCAAATATCCAGAGCCATGGTTGCACATGACACTATACAAAATTGTTCCTTTTGAGTGTTCATAACCGATTAGAGTAAATCTGCCATTGTAGATTAAATTTATTAAATACAAGTCACATCTCAAGGAACAGAGCTATCAACTAAAATCTGCTTTCACTATTGCAAGTTCCCAGTGCAGCAGTTCTTAGATCTCCTATTATCATGGTAAAATATGTAACTACTTGAGGAAACTTAATTAAAATTTCACCCAGTCAATACAAGATAAGTCAATGATAATCTTTTAGTCATACACCCAAAACACATTTTACTCAAATTGCCTATAAGCTTGAAGATAATTCAAAAGTCTTAAAAGTCAGTTACTAATTAATAAACAAGACCACACCAACAGCTTTCCTAGCATTCATATTACATTCACTAATTTCTAGGATTCTTATTACATCACAGAGCATGACCTGGACTAAACAATTAAGTCACATCCTAACTTACTGCACTAGATTATACAGCACTCTGGCTTTAGAATGTATTATAACTATAGCTGACAACCTTGGTTCCCCTGGCAACACTGCTTCATTTCTGGGATGGCTGGATTTTTCATTGTCGGGAGCCAGGCCAGTAGCCAAGATATGTGACTTCTTAGGTACAACAATCATTGTGACCTAAGATGATTCACCCTGTTTCTCTGTTCATTTCTGTCACATGTGAATCATTTCAGAGGGCTGCACAGAACATAGTCCCTTGAAAGCTCAGAGAAGTCATGTACATCTTTCACACGCATAGCCCTTTTCTGGATCTTAGATCATAAATGTTGCTGTATTCTGGCAGTCTCTCAAAAGCAAGCTGGGTGAGGCTATTGCTAAAAGTGAAGAAGAATCCAAGGCAATAAGATGCAATGAAAGGGTCCAGCCTGTGCAGACTAAACATCCAAAATAGCCCCAAATTTGCCAAAGCACATGTGGCCCACATAGCCCTAGGGATAGGAGGTCAGCTAGGCTGGTGTAGCCCAGAGTAAAGAAAAGCACACAGTTACAACCTCATGAGCTAAATGGGGTTTTCATGTCTAATATTCATGAGACTCATCCACATGCCTATTGATATTTTACCAGACTAATTTTAAGAATCACTGAGTTCTTCACAAAATAGTCATGCACAGGTAAATTTTAGGAAGAAATGTACTTCTTAAAGTGATGGTTTTTCTCTTTTATTGAATTTTTCCAGTAGCTAGCCAAACAAAACTATTACCATCCATAAATACTGTGTGGCTAAGACCTTAATATAACTTAAAAGATGTGCCACCCACAATCATTATCTGGGCTTTTACAGGAGAAAAATATAAAAGCCAGGATACCACTAGGCGATATAAATAGAAGCTGACTGAAATGTTTAAAACAAGATTTGATTGTGAAAAGCAAAGCTGTAAGAGATTTTTCTCCTAACACAAAATTAAGTACATCAACATTATACCAACTTTAGTTGATTTGTAAAGTTGGAAAAACAAAAGAAAGGTGGCAGATATTTTGAAATATTCTTATTACCTGTGAATTTCATTTAATGTATTTGATCATACCTACTCCCCTCCCCCAACTCCTAGCAGAGCAATTCCCACTTCTATACTCATGCAAATTTGAATGCTCAATTTTTTAAGCCCTTCTCAATGGCAGAATTTTTTAAGGTAGGAAAAAAACAATCTCTCCAACCCAGAACATTCTTACAGCTACAGTGTGCCTTGAAGTCTCCTCCCACAGAGGGGGGCTTGCCAGTCCCTTCTCATTCAATCTTGGAATTTATGACCATGGCAAATGTGACATTCTATGAGTTCCAAGACTAGATCATAAAAATTTGATTCATGTCACACCTTACTCAACAGAACACTGCTCTGGAAAGTTTTAGCTACCATGTGAACAGCCTTCCCCTCCAGAGGATACTATGATATTACAAAGACCAATCTACCAAGGTACAAAAACCAGCATCTACCATGAGTCACAGTATGCCTGGACAGCTCCTTGCTGCTTCACCCCCTCCTGGTTTGCCTCCAAACAATGACACTAGAAGGTGAGGCATCTTTTAGAGTAGAAGAAAATTTAGAAATAAGTTCAGCCCAGTAACATTTGAGACAGAATACGTGCCTAATGAGCTTTAGGTATCCAGCTAAAAAGATGTTGAAGCAGAATCTGAGAAAAACATCTGGCTTCTTTTAGTTCGTTACGTTATGGATAGCGCTGGGTAAGTTAAAAAAATAAGCTGTATAGTTTTCAGCAAAACATAGAAGGACTAATTAAAATAAAGAACAGGTTTGCTGGGTTTAAAAAAAACTTTGCTGTATCCTCTATCGCATCAGAAACAAAACTGACTGAAAATGACAGAGAGTATCAGACTAGATGGAGCTAGGCATCGACAGAAGACAAATAGAGGGGTGATAGTAACTCAAACAGTGTTTATTACACTTAGGAATGTGAGAGTCAGGACTCAGGTGCTATAATGCAGTTAAAAGGTCTCCTATGGCTCTTAAAGACACAAGAGCTGACTTTCTGTACTAAAAGGGGCTACTCAGAATCCTACAGTGCAGTTGCTTCAGCACCCTCACACTGAACAATTTCTGATAAAGAAGTAATTACTTCTAAACTGGGGGCATGTCACTTTTTGCTAACAGAGCATGTTGCTAATATAGGGATTTATAAATTGATACATAAGAAACCCCAGAGACTGTTAGGGGGTAATATGATTTAGAACTAAAAGAAAAAAAAAAGGTAAAATAAAATTCCCTTTGAATGTCCAGATGCTTAAGCATAGAAAGAAATGGAGACATCAGTGGTAAACACAGGCCACACCTGGAGAAAGATGGGTGTCCCAAAGGATGACTCCCGGGCACGAAGGCAAGAGCCAAGAGCCACCATGAACAATTGTCTGGAAGGACAGAGCCTCATTAAGCAAATGGCTACATGGCCATCAGATTATTGTTCTGGCTTCATTTCTCCTATGAGCAGAAAGAGCAGTTGGGATTTCTCACAGTTATTCAACATTGACTATGAGTGTCCAGAAAGCAGGAAGCTTGTTTTGTTGGTTCAAAGGTGCTCACAAGACCCTTTGGCTTAGTTTTTCAGTACTCAAGGGCATCTACTTCTTGCCTGCCCTGTATGTGCCTTAAACCCAAGACAATGGATGGCAAATGTACCTCATGATGGAATGAGACTGGGAATTTGAGAGCAACAACAGTGCTTTGTCTACAGTACTGTAAGCAGCTATGATCCAAGGAGGGAAGACTATAATTTCCAAAAATGACCACAGTAACAGCCCTGTCTTATAATGTACTGCACTCCTGCCATACGCACTGCCCAGCCTAGAGTTCTTGACCATAGTGTAGGCGAAGCTCTCTGATTCCATAAACCCAACATAAAAGGCAGAGAGTTTTCTCCTTGTTCACTGCAGTTTCTTCCCTGAAACACTCAGCTACTGCATTAGCTGCTGACTCCTAAACTATGAAGAAACTCAAATTAGCAAATTCAATTAGCACACTGGACAAGGCCAAGTTTTTATGAAGAGACAGATTTCGAACTAGCCCCTGCCTCATCTGCTCCATTTCAGTGGACCAAATGCGTGCAAAGCCCTGACCAGATGCACACAGCCAAACTCCCCATTAATTCCTAACCCACAGAAATTGTGAGGCCACCAAACAGCTAGAATTCTTTGTTATTAGGGCTTGCCATGATCTGTTACAAAGCGAAATAATAGAAAAACAAAGTGAGACAGAACCTACAGCTTTGGGTGCATATGAGAAATGCCACATAAATTGCTAAAATAGATATTCTCATACCAAGTTTTAGGAGACAAAACATCAGACTGACATTATCGTGGTGGGTGATATAGAGTATCAGCTTAACATGAGACAATGCTTGTAAGAAATTATATAGTTAGTAGCAGTCACTAGAGGTGAGAATGCCCTCCCTAACTGCAGCATAAACAAAAGGAAAAGAGAGAGAGACTGCTAACTGCTTCCTGGCTGCACACACCATGTGACCCGCTGCAACACCCTCCTGCCACCACCCTAAAGACCAGCAGGAACTGTATCCTTTTAGCTGTAAGTCAAAATTAATCCTTCCTTCTTCAAGTCACAATTGTCGAAGTAACAAGGTGTTTAACTAATACAATTTCCTATCAGTCTTTCAGTAAGACAGAAATGAGGTCTGGTATTGAAATTATTTGATAATAGAGAAAAAAGCTGAAAACCTTAGTACCTTTTATGCACTGTTACTGTCAATATGATTCCTACATGGGAGATTAACTAGAGAACTCAACCAAGATCCCTCAGCCATTTTCTTTTCTTTTTTTTTGGCATTTATGGGTATTTTTTCTTATTTATAATACAACTAACAAAACAAATTGAAGAAGCAGGCATAGCTATGCAGACTGTAATCCTGACGCACAGGGACCTGGGGCAAAAGGATTTATCAGTCCTAGGCCAGTCTGTCATACTCGCTGAGATGCTCCAAAAACCAGACAGACAGATGGTCAGAACATAGTAAAAGCAAATAAAAACAAAACAAAAACAAATAATAAAAAAATAAAAACAAAATAAAATAAATAATTTGTTCCAAACCATCCTTAGACAGGATGCTTGAGACCAGGAATGGGGAATTCTGGAGTGTAAGTCTAAAAATGCTGGCAGTCAGTGAAGTAAAGGATTTAAAGGAATTCTGTAAACCCCTTAATAATAAAATTGTTTCAAATCTATGAATATATTTGTGGAAATTTAAAAGTGTTAACAGGCTTAGTATATTAAGAAAACATACAAATTGGTGAGAAATATTTAATTAGCAAAGAGGATGAAGTACACAACACAGGACAGCAACTATGACACTGATCCTAATTTCATTAAAAGGGGAAAAATGACAAAGGAAAGGTCACACAAGTTGAGCTGAGAAATCAATACACGTTTTAATAGTGTTCAATTGTTGAAAGGGTTGGGAAAGAAATACTCATTTTACACATCTTCTAGAACTGGGGACTGACCTGGAATTCTAGCAAATGACTTGGGTGTACAACTGGAGTATTTATGATGTCAGTATCGTGAAGAACTTTTCTTATTAATTCTATTGCTGGAAGTTTCACAAGATCAAGAGTCACAATTTCAAAGTCTAAATTCAAAAAAGTTATACATAAGCAGAGAGTGATGATAAGCGATTACTATCATGACACTAACATTTATTTAGAATTTACTAAGTTCATCAAAAATGTTGTTACTATTTTTAACTTAATACTTCAAAGTAAGCATCTTCTCTAATTTTTAAATAATTATAAACTAGTAAATCCTTTCAAAAATATTCCTAGGTTGGAACCCTGCAGAGCTCTGACTCCAATGTTTCTGCCTTGTCCAATGTTTCTATCCTCATTATTAACTGTATGTTTCTGTAAGCATTCCTGGATAACATGGGATACAGAATGAGACCCTATTTCAAAACCCATCATTAAAGTACGTAAAGAGATCAGAGGCTTTAAGGTTTTGAATTCTGTTACTGGACAATTAGTAGTATTCTAAAAGCATTAAAGGTTAAAAGTAATAAATGTGCTATATATAATAAGCCAGAAATGTCCCTGGATCTGATTCATGTGACACTATGCTCAGTGAGACCAGGAGAAAAGCAAGTAGGATAATACCACTGGCTGCAACCAATAATAGGTTGACTTGAGCACTTCCATTGACTTAGCCCATGATGGACTGGGATGCCAAGCACTAGCAGCCAATGAGCTGTATCAACCAACTACTGACTCCATGAACTGCTGCCTGGTTTCAGCACCAGCTACCAGGGAAGGAAGGGGGAGAAAGGTATGGCATTGCCCCGTGCTAATAGTTTAGTGTAAAAAAGTGTATACATTTTCTCACTGGAACTCGCATGCCTGATGAAGAAGAGTGCCCAATTTTAAACGAGAACAAAAAATTGACCCAAACTCAAGATATTATTGTTCTTTTTCAAAAAGAATATTCATTTATTGTATATATGCGAGTACACTGTTGCTGTCTTCAGTTGACTTAGCATTTGATTGTTTTTTAAAAAACACTCCTATCTAGACCATGAGGCAGGGTCTTCCCATCTTCCTCCAGGTGGAAACTCAGTCTCATTCATCAAGGCAAGAAAGAGGGACCTGGAATCATGTGTGAGCGCCATTGCCAGTAACTGCTAATAGCTTCTGCTGTCAGTTTTTGTGTTTTCTGAGCAAATAAAACAAAATAAACTATGGAAATATGATTAAGTGAGTGACAGTATTCCAAAAAGGAAAATTCCAGAACAAAAGGCTACATGAATGGATTATACATGAGTATAATGATAATATATAAAAAACAAACACCAGCATGCTATTACTACAACCTGTTTGTTGATACCTTCCAGTGACACAAAGAAAACAATGATTGCTTAAGAATATGTGCGCCCCCATGTTCTCTAAGCTGTGTGCACAGCAGCATATGCATCTTGATTTAACAACTATTTAGCAGAAATCTTTCTTTGCTATGCTAACAAAACTGCAAGGCAATTTCGAACTCTATGCAACTAGGACTGATATCCGTCAAGTGTAGCAAGAGAGCGTGGATTGCAGCAGTGTCTGTTTCCCATGCTGTTCTCTGAAGTCATCTCCATATAAACATTTGTCCTTGTTACTCCAAGACAAGATGACGTTAACAGGGATTCTCTATTTAACAGAGTTGAAGAACACATGATGTGTCTTAAAAGATTTAATTAGCCATGGTGAAAAATGTAAGTAGAGACTGTCCTTTAATAGCTGATGTGGTTTCCCCCTGAAGCTTTGCATATTAGACAACTCTGAGGTACTTCATCATGGGTCCTTAGGTCCCCACAGTATAGAAACAAAACTATAGCACAGGCATTCGAGCCTTCCTGCCTTGTCTTGTCACCTTCCCAGATACATAATCTTTCTATTACAAGCCAACTAATGTTCCTCCAAAGTCCCTCTCTCCCTTCATGGGGCTTCAACAATCAGCTCTTTAACTCCCCTACACTATCTCTTTGGGAACAGCTGACTCAGTTCACGAACATTTTCCAGTATAAATCTGCCATTTCGAATATTTGCAGCAACTAGAAATAGAGAAGCTAGTCGTCAAACATTTAGGTTTCAACTTTTATGTCCACTTTAAATTCAACTAATAAAATGTAGTGCTTTTCATGCATGAAAGTCAAGTCATAAATCCTACTGAAGACACCTTTGCCTCATATACATAGCAAGTAAAGGTTCTGAAATTACCTAGGTCCTAGGAGATTTTCCACATCATTCTGTGTAGTTCATTACTCAAAGAATACCCACTGCATAAAGAATGATTTTCCATTGAAAACATATTATTATGATTAACTTAAAACTATTTCTCAGCCGGGCAGTGGTGGCGCACGCCTTTAATCCCAGCACTTGGGAGGCAGAGACAGGCAGATTTCTGAGTTTGAGGCCAGCCTGGTGTACAGAGTGAGTTCCAGGACAGCCAGGGCTACACAGAGAAACCCTGTCTCAAAAAAACAAAACAAAACAACAACAACAAAAAACTATTTCTCTACAGTTTAAATATGATGACATAGGTTTTCATGCTGTGTGTGTCTACTTGTGCGTGTACATGTGTGTGTGTATGTGTATATAGTATATGTGTGTATATATATGTGTGCATATGTGTCTGTATGTGTGTGTATATGTGTGTGTGTATTTTATGAGTATTGCATTTTCTTAAAAACTTAACTGATGTGTGTTGCAGTTACTTCTGATCTTATTTTTCTCTATGATTGCAATTTTTCTGAAAAAAATGAACAAATTTAAACATTTAAATGCAATTTTAAAATCCAAACATTTATAAAGTCAGAAATATCAGACTTATTGGGTAGTTGGAAGCTGATTTTTAGCTCCAACATGTGTCATATGCAATGTATGCCCCAAATAAGAAAAGTTACCAGGAAAACAGAAAAACAGGTATTAGTGATCCCAAAAGGTTGGATTGTGTTACCACATGTGGTGAGAAAGATATTGCAACCTTGCACAGATCAAATTTCATCCTGTTTCAACATCAATATTTAAACTAAAAACAAACAAAAAAAAACAAAACAAAAAACAAAACAAAAACTCCTCAAAGCCAAGATTTTGTGTTGAGAGATTTAGGTTTGTTTGTTGTTTGTTTGTTTGTTCTTTTCTGTTTCTCCTGCAGCTGTGTAGTTGCAGGTCTGGTCTCTGAGCGCTCTCCTGACTCTCCATCTGTGCCAAGGAACTTGCTTCCCAACGTTCCTGTGTTCCCCAGCTCCACAGATGTCCCATTGTTGAACCACAGGGCTGTTCCTTATGTACTCGGCAGGGTTGATGAGTGCCAAAACAGGTGTTTACCGTATCAAGACTTCAATGTGCTTATGTATAAACATAAAAACAGACACGCACAATTTGTTCTCTCAGTCTAAAGGCTAAATCAGAATATGTTTTCTTTGAAACTCATTCAATGAGAACACTTCGCCAGTGTGCCACCAGATAAATCCAGAAAAGTCAGCCTCACAGAACTGGAGCAGCTTTAACCAAAGATACTATTTCTTTGTTTGCTGTTTATTTCTTTCTTTTTTTCCCCATGGCTTTTGGTGCTTGGAGCTAGGGGAAATTTTGTAGGATTGGAGAAAAATATTCTGTAACTTTTGTAAATTCAATTCAAAATATCTTACATAACTCAGCTCAGAAAATAAATGGATAGACTCTGAACATTTATATTCCCAATAGTCCCAATCAATAGTCAAGGTTAGGTAGTGCACCTAAGATTTCTTGTGTTTTAAGAAATAGCATTAAAATAAGTAATCTTGATGAAGTTCAAAGAATAAGCCAGGCATCTTATATATGTTGGCTTAAGCAATCTTTACAGTGATTCTGAGAAAAGGTGCCACATTCCCATTGTAAAACAAAGATTTCCTTAGGAGACTAAAGCAGAAGAATCAAGCTAAAAACTAGCCAAAACTATAAGCAATAAATTTCCTGAAAAATAAATACATAAATAACAACAACAAAAATAAGGAGTCTAAATTGGTTCACACATGTAACCCTAGGCACAAACGTGAACCTGGGTTACACAGCAAACCCTGTTAGAAAAATAGTGTGTGTAGGGGGGAGAAGAATCTGGCTAAAAACATTCAGGTCTCCTTCTCAGTCAGTTTTACATTCAGATATCTAATTCCAAATGCCTGCCTCTCTTCTCTCTTCGGCTCCAACAAAGAGTGAGCAAAGAAAAGTCTCATGGATTGCTTGCCTTGCATAAACTGGTTTGAACTGCAATCTTATAGCTGAAGTTGAAACACAGTTTCCTCTCCTTTTTATAACTTGAGCAACTAAAATGCTGTTTAACTTTCAGCTAGTCAATGAATGAGTAAACAGTCAATGATAGAATGTACTTATGAATGAATATAGGATGAGCTTGTTACAGTTAAGCAGATAAAGCTAACCAAAACTATCAATAAAAAACCATACCATGGGATTACAATAAAACACAAAAAATTGTCAGAAGGTAAGTATACAAATGACAGCATACCTCAATATTTTGAAATGACGTTGGGAGCTTACAGCATTCAAACATAGGCGAGGCGGTCTGCCATGTGGCTTAATGGAGTGTGCACTGTTGAAAGGTGTGGAGCTCTGTGCAGCAGAGTAGAATTGATGTCCTGAGGACAATGTACATGCATGCAGAGCAGGATAAAGAGAGGCCCAAAAGACTTCTTCTGAGGTGGACATTAGACTCCTCTTAGGCGATATTTGAGGTTTAGAAGAAGCAGAGGCAAGAGCATGCTGATGATAAAATTTTAGGGCAGCCTTGCTTCAATTAACAAAGCCCAGATAAATTTGAAATATTATGTATACTTATATAACTAGGAAGAAATGTGTGGAATGAATCTCACTTCCCAAAGATAGGAAAATCAAATTTCAAAAGTAGTTAAATGGTTTGCCCAAACTCAAGCATCAAGAGCAGGGCATGTGGCTCCTGCCATTGCAGCCTATCCTATTTACACTGGAATTTCCCATTCACTCATAGCCAACAGCGTTTAGGGGCTCTACAAGTCAGTAGTCATCTTTGGAACATCATGGGAGGCCAGGATATAGATGTCAGATATGACATTTCTGCTCGGTCACTTTATGCAATCAACCTCTGATGACATTTTTTGAAGTAAAGAATATTTCCACATTAAAAAACAAACACTTTTTCTGGCTACATTAATTATAATCAAAATTACTGACATAACAGAAAAAGATGAAAGCCCTCAACAAATGAATTAATTAATTCAACTATCAAGTAACAGATGTTCAGTATAAATAGTACACGGTAAAAACCCACATATATATTGGGTGAATAAAATATGCAAGCCTGTTATAGGGTTAGATGGAAGCAAACTAGAAAGTAGAAAGTCATTAATCAGCTACCAATACACATGCACCATACACACCATACACATCACACACACCAACACACAACACACACACCAACACACAATACACACATATACCACACACACCAACACACAACACACACATACACCACACACACACCAACACACATACACCACACACACCAACACATTACACACACACCATCACATAACACACACATACACCACACACACCATAGATATCACACACCAACACACAACACACATATACACCACATACATACAACACACACATTGCATACATCACACACACAACAGCACACACCACACACAGCAGCACACACCACACACATACACCACATATACATACTACAACACATACAACACACACACCACACATACATACCACAACAAATACAACACACACATACCACATACACCACACATATAACATACCACACACACATAATACCTCATACATACCACACACATACACAGAGATTCAAAATATACCATATACACATACCATATATACCACACAAACATCACAGACACACACAACATACATATCATACACATACACTATACCACACAACATATGTACCACACCATACATGACACATATATCATACCACACACACATACACACACACACATACCACAGCATACTCATACACAACACATAAAAGACACACATACCACACACATACAACATACACATACCATATATACACACATATATTCTTACACATACCACATATAACACACATACACACACATACACACACACATACACACACACACACTGAATGGTATAAGAAATAGTTTTAAGACCACAAAAATATGTTGTGTGTTGAGTCTAGTAGAGGCATAGTGACTGCATGAAGCAAAACCCAAGACTAACAAGGAATGTAAATGCCCAACAACACCATGGAGGCTACACAGCAGAGCCCTTGAAAAACTAAGTGAGAGGAAGCAGAGTTGTCTCACAGTGAAAGAGGCACTTGTATTTATCCAGGAAGGCCTTAAGACACATTATAATGCAGAAAAGGTGCAGATAGGAGAGTAGGCTATTTCAGCTAAGAAATATCAGAGAAAGGAAAAATGCTGGGTCAAATTTCCAGAAATGGTGAGATCTGTTCAAGGACAGAATAAAACATGACTGGCTCACAAAAGAAATAGTGTCACAGGAGTTTACCACATCACACACCAGCTTGTATGGTGTGCCAATAAGGTGGAATTAATCCACATGACGTGTAGGGTTAAGGACCAGGAGTCGCTGAAGACTTCGTCAAAAGTGGCATGACAGACCCTTCAGAGATGAGTGACGGAAAGATGGGTTGCACAATAACCAGGCTGAAGCTACTGGTTTGCACACAAAAGTGTAATATTTTCTAATGCATACTGGGATTTAAAAGGCATTAAATAAGCTTATACGACTAAGAGGAAATCACACTGGTATGCTAGTGCAAGACAGAAATACTCATAAGAGTTTTTGAATCAGCCAGCTCAGCAATAAAGGCGTTCGCCATGAAAGCCTAGTGACTTGATTTCAGTGCCTTGAAGCCAAAGGAAGGTGGAAAAAAACCCAAATTCACAAAGTTGTCCATAGGCGATACTAGGTATACACACGAGCGTGACCACACGTGCACACACACACCAAGAACACACAATGATTGCTCAATAGTGTTAATTTAAAAATATATTAATTACTGAAAATAGTGTTAATTTAAAAAATATATTAATTACTGAAAATCATAGAAGCAAGCAAAATACATATATATATATATCACATTCTGTGATCCCTGCTTGAACAAGTTTAACATGTGATAGTTTTTCAGATCAATAGTGATAACATTATGAATATCATCCAAAAGTTTTTAATAAGGCAGTGGAAGTAGTTTAAGTATGACATGAAAAAAAAATAGCCTGCTAAAGAAAACAGTACAATAAAGAAGAAACACTTTCAAGGAAAATAACTGAGATCTCTCAGTTGACCACCCCAGGACTAAGGACAAGTTTTGCATAAGTCTGTAGTGGTGGCAGGGAGAGGTTCAGTTCTCTCTCCTACTAACCCAAATCCACAGGGAACATACAGGTTTGCTATGTCATTCCCGCATCCCCCAAAAGACTATACTGGTTTGTGTGACTGCTGACCACTGTGGCAGGGTGTCCACCTGAGTTCCAGATATCTTAGCCTTGCACCAAGCAAGGGAGGTCATTAAGAAATAAAGCAAGCCCTCTCGTCAAGGACAACCCTAACTCAAAAAGCCTTCCCACTTGCCCAGCTGTCGCCTTCCACATAAAACCCAGAAAAAGACCCCATTTGTTAAAAGGTGAATGTCTCAGTATCTCAAAATTTTATCACCCATTCTCACTAAAGGAAGAAATATTTTCATATGCCTCTTTATTGTTGGCCTGTATAAAGTTTCTCACTGGCTGGAAGGTACTTCATAAAGTATATCCTTCTGTCTGTAGTAATAAAACTATACAACACTATAAACATTTTCCACGTTTAACTCCAAGATATGTGGTTTTCTGGCTACGAACAGTATAGCTTTTGTTTTTGTTAAAGCTAGAGCATACCCTAAAGCCTAATTTGTCTCAAAATGTCAAATTTTTTTTCTGTTATTATACTTTAACATGACTATCTCATATTACAAAAATGTGAAACTGTGAAGGATACTCACTGCACCATCTCCAAGCTGTCCCAAGAAATGGTTCTTTGATTTAAGAAGTGAGACATTAACACTATGCCCCTTGATAAAGACTTTTAAAACCACAGTACAGGCCACAGGTTATACATACGCTACATAATTATGTATACTGAAGCAAGAGTTAAAGCACTTCAGCTATGAGCTGCTTCACTTAGAACTACTGAATAGACACATAACATTAACTTTTTCCTGTTGTCTTTGTGCTTTATTTATTTTATTTATTTTTTATTGGATATTTTATTTACATTTCAGATGCCATCCCCTTTCCCCATTTCCCACCCCCTAGAAAATCCCTATCCCATGCCTCCTTTTTCTTTTTGCTTTTATACAATTTTTTAAAAAATGTTAATCAAAGGCTTTATAAGTTTGGTAATGCTCAATCAGAAGTGTAACCCAATACCCAACCTAGATATATCAACTATCTTTGACTGGTGGAGACACGTGAACATCTGCCTCCATGCCCCCCTCTCTCTCTTTCTCTCTCTCATCACCTTGCTTCTCCTCTCCTTCTCCTCCTCTCCTTACTCCTTCTCTTCCTCTCGGTACTCCTCTCACCTTAGCTCCTCCTACATATCACCCTTCCTGTTAAAATAATACTTTTCTCTCAAAATACAATTAGAGCATAATTATACCAAATTGTACCAGTGAGGTACAAGATAGTCCTATTACCTAGCCCATCATTTTGTTGACTAACCAGAACCTCTGTCATCTGTCCTAACTAAAACACTTAGTTCTGAACCTAGCTTTTTCTTTGGCTTTAGAATGAATGTCAGCTGAAAACCATCCACTCAAATCTTTTCTGTCAAAGTAAATAGCCAGGATTGGCTATGAGACTATAAGTCTTCAACCCTGTCAGAAATCCAGAATGACTGAGTTAAGTGAAATTAATTACATTAACTTCTAATGAGCCATAATTTGACTTTCAAAAACAAAAATGACACAGAGGGCTGGAGAGAGGGAGAGAGAGCGCGTGCATGAGAGAGAGAGAGGGAGAGGGAGAGGGAGAGGGAGAGGGAGAGGGAGAGGGAGAGGGAGAGAGAGAGAGAGAGAGAGAGAGAGAGAGAGAGAGAGAGAGAGAATATGCCATGTCATCAGGAACATTCGAGACTTCACACCTTAGCATCTATAAAACAAGCCCAGTATATCTCTGTAGGCTCTGTGGACTACTGGCGGTTGCTAGCTTCAGTGAAGCCAGGGGAAGAAAAATCCCCGAAGTACCAGGATCAGGAAGAAATCTTGCCCCAAAATGAAGTCAGAGGATAAAAAAGGAACGTACCTGAAAGCCTCTTCTGACCTCTGTATGCACACACACACAGATACGCACACTGCCACACATACACACATACTCTCATACAGAGACACGCAATGCTATTACTACTAATACTACTACTAATAATAAAACTTAATACTGACTACAAGTGCCATCTGTGTTTGTTTTTTGTTGCTGTGTTGGGTTGGATGAGATTGTACTGTGTTTGAATTAGGGTCTCTCTATGTAACCCGGTTCTTGACTTCATGACGCCCTTCTTCCTCTCAGCCTCACAAAGGCACTCAGCACACCGCCCAGTCTAAAACTGACATCTTAATGCTTTGCCTCTTTTCTACCCCTTCATACTTGCAAAAGAAAATACAAATTTAGCATTCCAGACCATTTTAATGAGGTAAAAGAGGTTATTGGGTTTTATAACCATGTAATAAGTCAACATGTAGACATTAACCCTGAAGTTAGGAATACTTCAAAGACTATTAAGCTTCTGACGGGGAATGCATAGTCAATTCAATTAACATTTAAATCTTTGAAAATTAATTTTCAAATTATCTCTCATTTTGACCTTTTCTTTTTCTTCAGTTTTAGAAGGACTTCAAAAATAATAAGTTCACAAAACTTTTCCAAGCTGCAACTAAAACCATACTCTGTAGTCTAGATTTTATTTCAGATAGGCCCAACTCACATAATATTTTTATTACCTGACATTTTAATCAAAGATCAAAAACTTCACTGGCCAAAACATTTCCAGAACTCTGTGAAGTAAATTAACTTTATGAAATGGAACCCAACTGCATATTTTCTAAAGAAATTTTATATTCCATTTCAAGGAAGAATGTTGTCCTTATAAAGATAGCCAATGTGGCTCAGACAATAATGACAACAGCATTTAAGAGAAACGTGAGAAGAAAGAAATATTTTAATACACCAAGTAACAGTCTCAGGAGATTTTGGAAAATGTTTGCAGACTCTCTCTGGGGTATTGAGGTGCCAGATGACAGGGTCTGTAAGCATCCTCAAGCCGCATATAGTCAGCTGGGCGGCATAGTCGCCATGCCATGCAGTGCTGCACAGGATTCAGGAGACTCCTAATACCCTAAATACCTGATATCATGGACAACCAACAAGATCATTTCAAGTGTGGTATCAGACACTGGTTTTAATCATGTGAATAGTGCATGAACATAGCACTGGGTATGTCAACCACACAGAAGCCAGTGGATGAAGGAACTGTGACTTCCTCAAATTTTTGAATAATTTAATCATCTCCAACAGGTCATTTATGGGGTCAGAAAAGCCCAGCTCAGATTACGAAACATTCTAGAATACATGTCATTTATCTCATAGGTGCTTAGCCTCTCAAGATGTGAAAACTTGAAGCTTCTTTCCAGCCAAATTAGCTCTCACACTTTTTCACCCAGCCCAGTCTCACCCCCAGGTTATTGGAAACACTTTATATTACTAACCCATACTCCATTGCTTAATTCATGTGACTTCCATCATAAGTGACTTCCTCTAATGTTGTCATGTGAGCTTATAGCCCAGCACCCGCCACCCTTTTTTTCCCCAAAAAATGGTAGTTAAGCAACAAGCACTTTTTAAAGAGTATTAACACTGTGAACCTGGTGTTATGAGCTGAATTTCCCTAAAATTCTTATATTGAAATCCTCACTACCTCAGAATGTAGTTGGGTTTGGAGGAAGAATGTTTTAAAGGCAATTAATTAAGATGAGGACCAATGGCCTGCATTAACATTACTGGTGTCTTTATAAAGAAAGGACGTCAGCAGGGATGCTAGGGAGACACACATACAAAGCTCATAGAGGACCTCATCTGAAGAGGAAGCAATAAAAATATGTCCCTACTGATGTTAGACTACTGGATTATTAATTACCCAGCCTCCACAAATGTGAAAAAAAAAATCATTTTTAGCCAGTAGTGGTGGTGCACACGCCTTTAATCCCAGCATTTGGGAGGCAGAGTCTCACCAACTTGGCTGTCTAAAAAGGAGCTGAGCAAGGACAATAGAACAACATCAGCTATGTTAATGGCAACTTGGGAAAGCCCAGGAGGCCTCAACCCTTCTTACCTTACAAGCAACTAAAGAATGCTGACAGTGGGAGAAATAGTCTTCCCCAGGGAAGAGTACGATGAATGGAAACGGTCAGCCATGACAACATATATATGAGGAACATAGACACTGAGCAGACTGTATTTGTGTACCTAGGAATGTGCGTGCATGTGTGTGTGCGTATACTATGTTACAACAGTTACTGTGAAAAGTGGCCATGAAAAATAGCAAGGAGGGGTATATGTCAGGAAAAGGAGGGAGAAAGGGGAAGTGGGGAAATGATCTAATTCCATTATAATCTCAAAAATAAAAGAAATATTTTTTAAAGACATAGGTAGTACTTATATAACAAAATACTAGTAGATGTTGACATACATGTGTTGGTATTGGCCCTATACATATATTAAGTATACTTTGTAACTCATTTCAAATCTCAATAAAACACAGTACTCAGAATCTAGTTAGGTTTAAATTACCATAAGTTACCTAAACTAAAAATCTTCAGTTTTATACATCTTTTGAAAAGAAGTATCTTAGAATTAATCTTAGAACACAGGCTATGATATTCAGAAAATTGTAAGACATCTTCATTAGAGTTAATAATAATTGAATTCACCAAAGTTTCATGCTCCCTTGTAGATTTAAGCACATATAGGTGATCCCAAGTTCATCCATGAACCATCCATGTGATGAGTGAAAGACTATGGCCTAGGCGAGCAAGACACAGAAAAACTAAATAGCAAAACCAAATCAGGGGCCCAAGAGAACATGCAGTCTCAGTGAGGAGCTAGATCCCAAAGTCCTCTAAGAGGAAAGGCAAGAAGAGAGAAGCACAAGGAATTTTCTACACACTTTCGCCTGTGAACGGTGAAATTGAGATCGTGCCGCACCGGAGACAGACTTCATACAGTGTGTCCATAAAGTGAATCAGTCTCACACTTCATGGTCACACCTCATATACCGCCATGGAGGGCGGGCCTCCTAGGCGAGGCATCGTGTTTCACAGCCACACTCAAATACAAGATTGTTAACACTAATCCGCAGAAAGATCTGTGAATGAGCGAGGAAAAATGATAGCAAATACCCACATGCAGTAAGACCTCAGTTAGAGAACTCACACTCGGTGTGTTGTGAAATGAATACTATAGTAAAAATAAGAGACTGTTGTGTATAGAGATCGAGAAACCCATTACTTAAAAGCCTATCAACTTCAATTATGAAAGTCAATGTGTATCATTAGTTATTTAATAATTACTAAGTAATTTTTATTTATATCAGAAACAGTGATTTTCTTTGATTCCACTAAAAGTACAGCCTATATCTCATGAGAAAAAGATTTCCCAGGGGCTAGAGTGAAGGCTCAGCAGTGTAGAGTACTGGCTGCTCTTCCAAAGGACCCAGGTTCGATTCTCAGCACCTATGTGACAGCTCACAACTGTGAAATTCCAGTTCCAGAGATCCAACACCCTCACAGAGACATTCATGCAGGCAAAAATACCAATGTACCTGAAATAAAAATGAATTTTAAAAAAATCTCCCTTTATATAAATCCAATTAAAACTGTCATAGCCTCTTTGAAGAGTTTAAAACGCACATGTTAAACATTTTATAATTCTTTTGCATTTTTCTTTTTAGTAGCAAATCTGATTGGAGAAAATGGGCTTCTTTATCACAGCTCACACAAGTATACAATACACTTTGCTTATCTTCAATTTATATCATTACAAAGCAAACTCAGATCTGCTACTGGTGCCCAAAAAGATACAAAAGGATTCTATAATTCTATCATATAAATAATTGCAAAATCAGTATTTTATCCTATTTAATCTGGAAATGAATTATTAGTTGTCTTTAATCATACAAACAAGAAACCGTTAAAATCTAACAAACTGACCTAGGTTATACAAAAGAGTAAACAATCCCATATTACAAACCATGTGAGCCTTTTATGTTTTAGTGTTAGATAGTCATTACACTATATATTTATAGAAAGAAGTTTAGCATTAAAATTTTATTTTAAAATGAAACTTTAAGACTGTCTAAAAACTAAATCTGAACAATTTAAGGTATCATTGCTTAAAATATATTAGAACACAATTTAATTGATCTCAAGAACTTAAAAGGTTTTCATATAATTGTGAACCTAGGAAAGATGTGTAGTCATAAGTATAACTCAGATCTATTAGACAGGTCAGACATAGTTCAATTAGTAGGGAGAGAATAGTAATTACCAACTCAGACTTATTATGAGAATCAAGTGTGTTAATAGACGGAAAATGCCAAGATCATTATCCAGCACCACATCCTTTCTGTTAGCATGTGATCCATTTAAATTAACATATATACTGACATTACCAGCCTGTCTGAAGGCACTTCACCTCCATCTTCTCATACAAAATGTCATGTGCACTTAAGACCCCTGAAGGTCATCCATCACCTTAGTTCTTAGACACAGTGAGACTTCAGCTCCTGCCTCCTGAAAGTCTGCCCACACATCCCAGGGTGGCTTTTCTGGATGGCACCTGTTTATTTGTATGTTAATCTGAAACAAGCAAGCAAGTTATGAAAGTCTTAGAAGCAGAAACTATGACTTGACACACTCTAGTCTTGTAGATATCAAACTCAAATCACTGAAAGTAGCCGGTCTCTGCAGAGTACACCACACTGGACAAGTTCAGTGACATCCTGGGAAATCAGGAGATAAGAAAAGTGGAGAGACACAGAAAATCAGCACCTATCTTCTTTTGCCTGATTCACAATGGTCTGTTTCAAGTATTCCATCTAAAACAGCTGCTCAAGGAGGTCGAGTGATTTTGTTTGAGAAGTAACATGCTTGTGTCTAGCACCTGATAGACACACAATTAGCATCACTGAATGAACTGAAAGAATAAATGAAACTTGAAGGACCAGAGCCCACAGATAACTGCAATGATTGAACCTTACTGTACCATCCCTGGATACTCCAATGGGTCTTGTCAAACAAAGGTACATGACTAGTCTAAAACCCTGGCTGCTCATCAAACATATTATTCAATTAACATAGTAAGACCCAATCTCAGAAGGTAATGAATACAAAAGGAAATCAAGCCTTCAGAGCCCTTCAATAGAGAAGATTGGGATACAAATGATAACCACAGAAAAGCTTACAGGAGCTGGTATCTGAGAAGTGGGCACTGACTGATTTCTGAGAATATTTGTTCCGCACAATCCTCTTAGGAACAGTATAACCTTATCATCCTCTTCATAAGCTTCCTAGTTATCACTGTCAGGAGAAGCCTGAAAAGAGCGTCAAGAAAATCGGAAATTAAAAGAAAGCACCCACCTGTTGTATTTGGAATTTACCTCCAGATTTACTCGGTATATGTATAATGAAATCTCTAATCTTTACTGATGATCACCTAAATTTTAATGTCACAGGCACTTAAATTATGACTTCATATCTTGCCAACTAATGTTAGTACTTTTCTCTGAATTTCCCTCTTTGACTATAATGGCAAAACTGTACTTTCTAATTTCAAAATAAATTATTTGGAGATGAGCGTTGGTGTTGGCATTTACTTGATTGAGTAAACCATTCATAACTGAAGATGAAAATTATAAAACTGAATTTACAAATTTAAGCTAAATTTTTAAAACTGAATTCTGCATGGCTTATTTAAAATATGCCCTAATGCCTTCTGTAAGACATTATTTTTATAGTACATTTTTTTCTGGAATATTTTTCCTCTTTTTTAGATGTCTCACCTATAATTAATATCCCTACTTCAAATCAGATGACATACAAAAATGATGAACAACTAACAGAAGTTTAGACATGCTTATCTCATACATGTTTGAGATCTCCTGGCCTCAACCTTATGGTCCTCCTGCCTCTGCCTCCCAGGGGCACTATGTGGCTTTGCCTAAAATTTAATGCTTTTATAAGTTACAATTTTCCTTTTATTTTCCATGGAAATCTAAAGAAGAAAACTAAGCATTTTACATTCTTGAGTGTTGTCAAATAAGACATAATCCTCACCGAACAAAAGCAGCGACAAGAGTCAATTAGAGTTCACTATGATAGATTCACTGGAGGCAACAAATGAACTCAGCTAACATTCCAGAGTAACACACACCACCTTCATCAAAGACTCACATAAAGATTGCTGGGATCACTTTTATTCCAAGAGTCTAGATTTATATTTCAATTGGAAATTACAAAAATGTATTCCTCTAAAAATTTTTCCATCTCAGAAATTTTGATCTGTCTAAAATATTCAGCATAATTTTAAATGCCCCAGGGAAAAAATTAATACAAAACTGCTACTAGACTTTTTTCCACATGGATGATATATAGTTCATACCACATATCACACTATTATTCTAAAAGAAAAGCTTGGTGAGTCAAGCCTAGTATGTAAAGAACTTTCTAGGTAGGTCTATAACAGCTAAACAAATTTCTTCATTAAAATGTTTATATTTGCTTTAATATCATGCAAAACAGAAACAGGTATGTCTCTTCTTGCATATCTAAGTAATCCACATATGTTGAACCAAAAGATTATTTCCCTATCACCAGAATATATTATTACATTTACGGTACGAACAGATATGCCTCCACCAACATGGAACGAGGTACAATTCTTGTTATTCTGCTTAATGGAAGGAAAATGAGCATTTACACGTAGAGTACCTGGTCAAACTTTCCAAATAAATTTCAGTTGAAGATATACCTCATTCAGACATGTGTATTAAGACATGGGCACAAATTGTAATCTATTATTCTTTCAGGAAGACACATTGAACAGGAGAAAAAGAAAAACCTGTGAGTCAATGTGACAAATGAGTACTGCCCACTTCCATTGGTGCACTGTGATATGTTCCATTCACAGGGCCATATCATGACTAGATGTGTTAACATTTTTACAACTCAGAATCTGGCTTCATTTGTTAAGCCTCAAGATATCCTACAACTTATATTTAGCAGAGAAGTTGCTATAGTTCAAACTGTAAAATGCACACAAGTGCCAGCTGCCTGTTATAATAATGATGTCATGGAAAAGGGCTCCCGTCTACTGTATGTCCTGACAGTTAGGCTGTTCAATGCTCCAGTCAGTGGAAGTCTATAAGTTGCACCATAAACATTATGGTAGCAATACAATAAGTAATAAGTTCACTCAAAAAAAAATCACTGTGGGCAAGTAATTGGTTCACTCAGTAGCCCTGCGTTTAGAAGCTTCCCTGAACACAGCTAATGCCTCAAAGTAAAAGTATCACTTCCCATTGTCTGATAATCTACTATGTCTAGAGATACACCAAACTGCTATATAAATCCTTAGCTATTGAAAGATGAATGTTTATAGCCATCTGGATAAATGGAACTCTTTATTTCATTAAATCTACATGAAAATAATGAAGTAAACCATGCTCTCCAAAGAAATGTAAAAGGTACTCATGCACTATTAATTTCATGAACTTATATCTGTACATTAAAGCCTACTAGTTTTGAAAAAGGCCTATAGTGGAACACATACTGATGTAGAAGAATAATCTAGTTTCCTAATTCTAGATTCTTCTATAACAAACTATTGTCTGAGTTCCTAAATGGCTTTATCAAATACAAGTATTCATTTCTTGAAGGTTTAATTATTTGACTTATGTGTATTTGTATATATGTGAGTAGATGGCACATGAGTGGCCATGACCATGGAAACAAGAGGATGGAATAGAAAGAATCCCTTGGTTCTGGAATAGCAGACAGTTGTAAGCCTGATATGGGTGCTGGGAACCACACTTGGGGTCTCTGCAGTATATACTCTTAACAAATGAGCCATCTCTATCCCCTAATTATTTTATTATGTACAAATTTGAAGAGTTTTAGGTATACAAAGCAGAAAGAAAACTTAACAGACAAATATACAAATTATAACTGTCAGAACTATTGGGGTATTGTTGCAATAAAAATCTAATATAGAATTAAAAAGAGCTAAATTTTAAAATCAGATTTGATACAAATTACTTGGTCATATTGAGAATGAAGAGTAGATTAATTATAGAATACCCATTTCCATTTAACTTCAATAAAGAGCAGTTTTTAGAAGTTATAGATGCCTGCTGTCCTATCAGGGTAATTGTAATTGAATGCCTGGTGATTCCAGTATAGGAGTATTGGAAATATTGGAAGTATTGGTAATATAGGAAGGATGCTCATACCTAAGCTTCATTTTGCCAAAATGAGACAATGCTTTAAGCAGGAGAAACATACTAATCCATTTTACTTTCAAGCAATCCAATTCCCTGGCTACAGATATTAGCCTCATAGCTGGAGTTCTCCCAATGCCACACAAGTAGAAAGCAAAATAAGATACCACAAGTAGCCAGCTGGTTCCTGGACCTAAAAAGCTGACACTATACTAGATGGTACACATGCCAGCTACATACATCCCCCAAAGGCTTGGGATCAGAATGGATTCTATTTTTGGAGATTTTCAGAGTTTGGAATATTTGCATTGATTTTACCAATTGATGGTATTCAAAAGCTATCAGGTTTAGAAACAAGGGGTGTGCCTCAGCAGACCACAGCTCTACAATCGGCTGACGTTCAAAGCACTGGGTTTAGCCCTAGAGCCACAAAAAAAAATTGTTCAGGATTTAGATTTTCATACTAAGGATGAATATGCTGAAGCTGTTATTGGAATGGAGAAAAATGTTTGCCTTAACTTTCCACTTTAAAGTAAAGCACTAAATATAATAGTGAAAGCTTGCCTATTGAGGATAATGTAGTACCTTAGGACCACTAGCAGTTTTACAGAAATAGATACACACTACATACATACACACTACATACATACACATACACACACAGAGAGAGAGAGAGAGAGAGAGAGAGAGAGAGAGAGAGAGAGAGAGAGAGAGATTTAAGACAGTTCTCTACATCCTAACCTGTTGTATTCTGTCCAAATATGCAGATATCTCTGCAACTTTCTAATCAGATCCTAATTATCTGACTGGCTAAACTCTAGCTTTTACATGTAACTCTAGCACAATATTGTTTGATGTGCGATATCATTTAGAATTCTCAGATCAGAATTCTGCTTAATTCAGGTATGGCATCAGTGACATTGACAGTCAACTCACAGTAAGATGATATTTAAACGTGGCAGCTCTCACCATGTTCAGCTATGTAACTACAACTCAAAAGTGAAATGTTTCAAGTATGCTTATTTACAGCTGAAGGAAAACCCTATTTACCAGAATGAAAAATAACTTTTGTTTGGTTCCTGCAGAGAATTCCTTTGTTGATTAGTTACAAGCAAACAACAAAGTTTTATCTTGGTAGCATGAAACATAAATATCCAGAAGCCCTGATGTCTGCTTTAAAACTGCAGCAAAAGAATGATACATTCATAAACTCTCCTACTTCCTCCCAATCATTTATGATTATAAGCCATATAACTTTGCAGACAGAAAATGCACTGTGTGTTTATTTCATCAAAGATTGAAAGCAGAAGAAATCTTTATTCCATTTTAATAGATCATATACTTCGAACATTTCTGACAGCTCAAACTGTCTTTCATTGTATCTTCATGTAGCTGTGAAAATAAAATTATTCTGACTCCATTTAAATTATTCCTTGACACAGCATAAAAACTCCTGCCAGAATATACAATTCTTTTTTAAAAACCATTTATCAGGAGTGGCACTGCCTACAAAGTCATCTCTACATCTCTACAGAAGCACCGAAAATGCTCAGGAAAAAGCTCAAGTTGTGTTTTTCTGTCCATGGGTTTTGCCTTGTGCTTAAGAACTATGTTATGATCAGAGACCTCCTGCCATAAACAACCACAGTAAAGACATTACAACCATTGGAAAAAAGACTTCAAACCATTGAAATCATTTGGACAGGTTTGGCAAGACACCCATTATACACAAGTGTGATGATTATGACACAAACCCCTAGAAGCAAATGTCAACACAACTTCCAGTGTTTCCCAGTGGTAAAATATCTATTTGAATAACTAGTTAAAATAAATTAGGATTAGATATGCATTTTATTTTTCTTCTCTAAAGCACAAAACCATCCATTAAAAGTTAAGACCTGAGGGACTGGAGAGATGGCTCAGCAGTCAAGGCCACTGGCTCTCTGTTCTTCTAGAGGGACTGAGTTCAATTCCCAGCAACTGCATGGAAGCTTACAACCATCTATAATAGGATCTGATGCCCTCGTCTAGTGTGCAGACATACATGCAGACAAAACACTTAGAAAAAAATACATAAACCTTTAAAAATAAAAGACCTTAGAAACAGATCATTACCCAATAATCACACTCATTAAAAAAATAAAAATAAACCTCCCATAAGACAACAATAGTCAGGCTAATATAAAATACCAATAGTCAGAGGACAGCTTGTTAAGCCTTGTCCCTAGTCAAAGAACTACAAGAACTAATGAATGCAGAGAGAAGGAGAAATCGTCTCCCCTGGGGAAGAGTACACTAATTGGTTATCCTATACCAGTGGTCAGCTCTGAAAACATATACATACAAGTAACATTATACAGATGGATGTATCATACGTATGTGGTATTAAGAACACAAACAGGCCGGGCAGTGGTGGCGCACGCCTTTAATCCCAGCACTTGCGAGGCAGAGGCAGGTGGATTTCTGAGTTTGAGGCCAGCCTGGTCTACAGAGTTTCAGGACAGCCAGAGATACACAGAGAAACCCTGTCTCGAAAAACTGAAGAAAGAAAGAAAGAAAGAAAGAAAGAAAGAAAGAAAGGAAGGAAGGAAGGAAGGAAGGAAGGAAGGAAGGAAGGAAGGACACAGAACAGAAACAGATACAGATGTATCATATATATTTGTTATTAAAAACACAGATACAGATTCATATAGTGTAATACATATATATATATATATATCATCATCATCATCAATTAAAGATTAAAGAAGGGGAGGCCATAAATTTGATAGATAGCAGGGGATGGAAGTGACCTGGAAGAGGTAAGAGGGAGGAAAGAGAAGCGGGGATGACTGTAATTAAAAAAAAATTTAAAGTTTAAAAAGTGCCATAAAAAAGGTACCTTTCTTTTTATTTGTTGTATTGTCCAAGCAACCTATAATTCTTTCAAAATGTTTTTTTCTAATTTTGAATGTCTAAGTATATGTAAAAATAAAAAATAGAAACTGTATAATGGAAATAGGATTCTCCAAAGAGACGGCTCTGCCTCAAGGCTGAACTCCGTGGAGGCTGTTCCTAACAGCACCTCAGACACCTCATGGATCCTGCTGGTGTCTGCTAACCTTACATCTGCTTGTCTCTCCACTCTCTCCAGGGAGTAAATGATGTGCTAGCCCTGGCAATTCTGATCTCAATCAATATTGCTCACAGCTATTGTTTGGAAAACAGTCAAAAGGAAGTCTGGATGTCACATAAAGTTCTTGTAATGGCCACCTATTCCCTTTCCTGTTTAGACTTTTTCTTCAGCACTGAGCCATTTATCATGGTAAGTTAATCTCTTTCTAACACATAACAGTGACTCTGCTCATACCTCAGTCTATAGCAGCACTAGTGACCTTAGTCCTCCCAACTCGCACAGAAACACTACATGCTCCACAAGGTCTATTTGCCATTCCCTACCCACGTTAAGTATGGTATTTTTCTGTATAGGTGTCCACATAACTGTTCAAGTTCAAACGACTTAGTTGTATATACTGTGCATATTCTGGGGCACTAAGTTATTTCATGCGCCAACCTAAGAGTAAGAACTAATTCATATTCTTATAATTGTCTCTCACACTATGAATTAGGGGGTGTTGAACCTACAGAGCACAGAGTTTATTTATTCAATGAACGAGAATTAATACACCACCACCAGTGTGCTGAGAGCTAGAGGTGAAGAGAAAAAGAGAAGGCAAGGCGGTATCTGTGCATAAAGGGTCTGAGATGCAAAGGATGAGAACACCATGAACAGCTTCTAGCAGGAATCTCCATGGAAAGTCAAACCCATTCTTAACAAGAAGAAACAAGACAAAACTAATATTTTAAGGCCAAGCCTGGAAACCATTTACCTACTTAGGGATCTTGGAATGTCTTTCAAACATATTTTGACACATGTAAAATCCATCTTCTGATCCCTCTCTCCCCATCCTCTCAAAATCCCATCCAAGCAAAAAAGTACAAACACATCTGCTCATCACACTTTCTTTGAAAAACAAGAACAAAAAATTTCATCTGAAAGTAGAAAAAGAAAATTTAACTCAGTCATTGTGCTTCTGTGACATTTAAACTGCTTACCTACTCTTGGAATTCCTTGACCCCAGAGTGCATTCAAATTGCTGTTCTAATGCCCTACCTAGCTTTTATGAGCAAATTGCTGCAGCTAACTTCACATGCAAAGTGGCTTAATGGCTTTCTACTAATGTCAATGATTCAACATCTTCGAGGTATAATCTTGTATCAATGATTTAGACAATCAGCCAGATAAATACTCTGATTACTTGCAGCATAATACACTGTGATAAAAACAATCTTGGCTCTTTTCTTAATTTGTTTAAGTGACAGCGACATCAAGAACAAACCATACTCAAACACACTTTGAGTCCTATAAGTTAAATAAATTCTACTCCAGAAAAGAGGGAAGTCAGATGTCATCCCTACAACAGAAAGAGGTATATGTGAAGCCTGTACCTGTTGGTAACTACTGGAAGCAAGATAGAAGCTCCATAAAGGTACGGTGTTTTCTCTTTAAGCCAGATACCCACATTTATCTACTATGTCCATCCTATAGTGAGAATACCAATTCTTCCATATTTCTTCAAATAAAGGTACCGCCAACAACTGCATGAGATCAACATGTACCCAGAGGCTATCATCTCGTGACTAAGACCTCAGATATATTTGACCTAGCTTGTCTCTTCTAGTACCCCCACACCAGTTACTCTATAGTACTACTTCCTTCACAACCTTGTCTTATGCATCATAATTACGTGTCTCCCCTGTATGTGGTGTCCACTATGCAAGCCACAGCAGAATCAGGAAATGCCAGTCTTCACTGCCATATCAACTATACCTGGAAGAGTGCCTAGCTCAAGAAACATCTGTGGTTTAGTGAGCATCTCCAATGCCCAAAGCTACTGAAATGTTAAGGCGCCGTTCTAAACAAAATTCAAACCGGAATGGATTTAGTCAGTACAGGGAGATACAGATTCCGTAAGATGGCAGGCTGATAGGAATAGACTTGTTCACTTCAGCTGCCATCCAGGGGCATGAATTCCATGGCACTCAAATGTTAACTGCCTTGATCTATATTTTTAGAAGTATTTCTATGATGGAGAAATGAGGTAAAGAACATAAGAGGAAACAAAACCAATCCTCTTGCTGAGAGAAGTGTGAATTCTGAGATTTCATAGTGAGAAAGGCATAACATAAACACTTTTTGAAGTGTCAATCAAGCTTCACATTCACTTTTTTTTTCTGAGCTACAGTGATTTTAGGAGAACATGCCATATCAGAATAGATAATACAGAATAATACCATGGTGTTATGGCAATGATTGTGGCCTCTTAGAGGTCAGCACCTTATCCATATTAGGACCAGAAATGTGAAGGTTTTATTTGTTAAAACGATAACCAGCAAAATAATGGAACTGAAGTAACAACGAAAACCATACAGCATCGTACTTTCTAAGGCATGCGGTGGAATAAGGCTCCACTTTCAATACCTATTTTCTAAAAGGAGCCCAGTATTCATTGTGTGTCGGTAGAGAAAGCACACAAAAGCTGCCTTTTCCCTACTCCGGATCCCAGGCTCTGAGTTCCATAAGTACAGCCTGTTGTGTGTAATTCCCAGGTCAGGGTGCAGTAGACAAATTAATTAGTCTATTAAGTCTCGTTCATATCCTGGCACTGATGTTTAGGTTAGCACCTTCAGCTACAAGTTTCTAATGCTTAACTGTGCTGCCATTTGTTCCTGAGAGAAATTAGGAATGAACAGGAAAAAGAAAGCATGGCTGGGCCAAGCGCCCGCTGACCTAAAGGCAGAAGCATGCCCGTGAGTCAAGAACAGGCTGCTGTACACATGAAATAGAGAAAAACTCCTCTTGATAAGCTCATGCTATTTTAAGTGATTAGGGCAAATAAATAAATGGCTTCGTATCTACCAACGACTTAAGTAGCACTTAACACTCTATGAAGTCAACCTGAAAAGGATGATATAATTTGCTATGAATTAGCACTAAGAGGAATGCATGATTTCATTTAACAAACGCTGAAGCATTACGAGGGAAGATTACACACTTGACTGAAATATTTGTGGATGTTACACTTGACGAAAATGAACCAAACCATATGGTTACAAAACACCTATACACACATACACCTACATGCCCACACTCATATCCTCATCCCACCCCACCCCATCCCCCCCAAAAAAAATTCAGAGAGGAAGGGAACTCAGTTATCACGTATCTCTTACCCACCACTAGCTACTGTGGGGTATATCTAAAAAGAACCACATACCATACATAGTTCAATGTTTACCGACTATCATACCATACAACACCTTTGCATCAGTAGGCTTTTTATTTACTCTTTAATTCCTCCATTCTCTTTCATTGAGTAAGGCTATGGTACCATGAAATGTTTTCCATGTATCACTGACCCAGAGGTACACAAGAGATCAGGTTCTCAAAGCCACTTTACACAGAAAACCAAGGACTCAAAGGTACTCAGATGCCTCTAAAAGCAGCAAGGAGAAAGAAATCACAGAATAAACAGTAACTTGGTTTACAATGGCACCATCTCTCTCACAACAAATATCTGTCACATACTAGAGTGATCATACAATGTAAGAAGGACAATAAAGTGATCCGACCTGAAATCTGCCCAACATGCAGGACTGCACACCTAACCTGAAAGGCTGCTAAAAGGCAGTTACAAAAATTACAACTCAAGCTTTCTCCTGAACCACCTATTTGGGGATTCAAAAGCTTGAATTTATCTAATGTTCCTCAAATTTAGGTCCATTATCTGGAAGATCATTAAAGCATAATTTATTGAGGTTTTTGTTAAAGCCATTGGAGGCACAAAAATAAAAATAAGAAGAGAATTTCAAAGACGTTTAACACTAGAAGTGCCACAAAAACGGAAACTGATACTTTTTTTTTAATTGTTTCTCATGATATAAATGGCCCAAGGCTAAACATAAGAGAAGACATTTCATTCATTCGATCGTGATTCACTGTCTGTGAGTTACTCTGCTGAGAGACAGAGATAGAAAAACAGAAGGCAGTGTCTGTCCATGAAAGGTCTGGAAATCACTGCAAGAGAGCAATGCAGCAACTACATTAAGGCATTTATTGAGAAAGTAAGACTACATTACAGGAACTGTGGGAAGACAGAGGAAGTACCTAAGGGACAATATTACAGAGGAAGAAGCAAGTGCTTGTAAACTGAATTATGAAGAAAAAATAATAAATGAAGTCTTTGCCAGGGAAACAAGGAACGTGGCGGGCATAGCATCTAAGAAGAAGAACAGAGCCAGGCCATAGAGGCACACACCTTTAATCCAGCACTCTGGAGGCAGAGGAAGACAGAGCAGTGAGTTTGAGACCAGCCTGGTCTAGAGAGAGTTTCAGGACAGCCAGTCAGGGCTACATACACAGAGAAACTGTGTCTTTTTTTTTTTTTTTTTTTTTTTTTGGTTTTTGGTGACAGGGTTTCTCTGTGTAGCCCTGGCTGTCCTGGAACTCACTCTGTAGACCAGGCTGGCCTCGAACTCAGAAATCTGCCTGCCTCTGCCTCCCAAGTGCTGGGATTAAAGGCATGCACCACCACCACCACCAGGTGAGAAACTGTGTCTTAATTTAAAAAAAAAAAAGAAAGAAAGCAAGCAAGCAAGCAAGCAAGCAAGCAAGCAAGCAAGCAAGAAAGAAAGAAAGAAAGAAAGAAAGATCAAATGCCAAGTAGATAAACTTGCAAACATTTCTCAAAAGCATATCATTTAATTACTTAATATTCTAGTTCATGATTCTGTTTTTGAGAAATACTTAAAAGAGACACTTAAAAATCTCTAGATTATGCTATATGCACAAACACAAAAAAAAGTTAAATGGAAAAAAAATGAAAATATTGTTTACAAACTATGCACATTCCAGCTTTAACACACACACACATATATATATACAAAAGTTTTCTATAATATATATATTATAGAACTAGTTTTATAATATATATATTATAAAACTTTTGTTTTCTATATTATATAATATAGAAACAAATAATGTTATATATAAATATTTATATTATATTATTTATATTATTTATATTATATATAAATAATAACAAAAGTTTTCTATATTATATATATATGTCTATATTATATATATGTCTATAATATATATATAATATAGAAAACTTTTGTATATAATGTGAACAGACAAAAAGAGAGAAACTATTCTAAATGGCTATAAACATCTACACGTAGAACTAAATACAATTAAAGCAGTAGCTATCTCTATTGTAAACCCAGCATCTGCACAGGTATAAACGAAATAAGACTGCCATCATGGAAGACAGAGTTTCTTATGTTCTCAGTGACAGAATATAGAACAGTTTCACACCAACTGATTTCAAAGACTCCTAGCCTTACCCAAGTCTTGATAACCCCCCGAAAATAAACATTCCTCCCTCCAGCTATAATTAATCTCTCTTTTAAAACTGTAGTTTCTTATTAACAAAAATATTAATGCATCTTCTCCTTATATATAAAATATGCTGTGAAAATGCCAATATTTCATTATCTAAGAATCTGGATTTTTCCCCTCTCTGAGGCAAAATAAATAAATAAATAGTGTGTGTGTGTGTGCAGTGTTTGACAAACTCATTTATTTATGACAAATTGCACTAAACCTGTTTCACATATGGCTACGGGAATTTTTACTAGCTCCTTTGAACAGAATCCCATCCTTCAAATTGACAGTTATGGTTGCCCTAAAAAAAATGTCATCTTGAAAGTCGGTTTTAAAATAGAGTTTTGAATCAACACCACCAACTTTTTAAACTGTTTCAAAGATGTATTAAAGTCCATGGATCAAGAAGCTTTGTTATGTCTGCCTTTAGTCTGCCTTTAAGAAACAAACTGCTTCTTAAGTCAAGGCCACACTGCCTGTCTCCTGGCGATAGGCTTCTGCGCTGTCCTCTCTGTTACCTGTGCTCCTGTTTCCCTTCTATCTCGAGGAAATCAGGGCAAACAGCTCTTCTTTGTGCTCCATTTCTGTGGTTACTATGGTAGTGACCTGAATTTTGCCCCTGGGATAAGCCTACTTAAAGGTAGGAGAGAAAGTCAGGCCCTAAAGAATGCAAGAGGATGTCAGGGCAGTGGTCAGTACCTTTAAACATTTATTTTTCAATTGAAACAGCCTTCTGGCCAAAATCTATAAAACCCTGACCTGACTCAGACTTCTTGGCATGTCCGTCATTGGCACTGTGAGGTGAACCCCATGATACTGGCAACACCCCCAACCTCCCTTTGACACTAACAAGTGTGAAATTTCTGCTCTTTCCAGCCCTCAAGTCATTCCCTTGCACTCTCCTGGATGGTTCTGGTTCATGATTCTGTTCCTACATGGGTACCATTCTGCGCCGACTGAGGGCTTGGTGGAAAACAAATGGGATGGAGCAGAGGACATGTAGCCTGCCAAATGCATGGAGCTTCAGCTCACATGTGTCTTTAAGGATGATGTGGATGTAAGGAAGAGTAGACATGACAAAAGAAATACACACTTTTGTTTCCACAGGTTTTTCTTCATTGCCTACAAGGTAACTTGCTTGAATATCTGCATCAAGTAAACCAACAGTTTTTAAAATCATTCCAGTAATAGGAAAAAAATTTTAGTGTCTCTCCCTAGGTTGGAACAGAGCAGCAGATATGCCCACTGCTTCATCAAGAGACTCCTGAGCTTCCCAGCAAAGCTCCCTAGTACCCTGAGGGACACAACCATCAGGCCTGAGAACATACATACAAGTAACATTGCATAGACTAAACAGTTGATATGGAGATGTGTGTGTGTGTGTGTGTGTGTGTGTGTGTGTGTGTGTGTGTGTGTGTGTGTGTTGTGTGAGCATGCATGCACACTAACAATAAAAAGAGATCATGTATTTAAAAGAGAAGTGGGAGATACATATGGGAAGGGTTGGGAGAAGGACAGGGAAGGGAGAAATATTGCAATTATATTCATTTTTTTAAATGTGAAACAGTTAAATAGGGGCTGTCCTTGAGTCAGGGTGAATGCTCAATGGTGTCTATGAAAGCTATATCCCACTGTAATTTGTAACTTTAGTATCAGGAGTCACTATTATTTTCAACATTGATTATAGATTATGAAGAAAATTATCCTACAATGGTGTTTAATAGCTGAGAATCCATAAAGTTATAGGCTCAAGCTCTTAAAATGATGTTTTCCTCCTAAATTGTTTTAAAAGTTAAAGAAAATATGTTGTTTTGTGATTAGCTTTTTGCAAATTAGTTATAAAAGAAGAGATAAAGTGGTAAAAATTACTTAGAACTATTAGACAAAAGCTGTTTCGAGAATTGCATAACCAAAAAAAAAACAAAGTCCCTAAATTTTATAACCTGATAAATGGATGTTCAGAAACACAATGCATGCCACCTGACTTTTTAGGTTTCTATAAAACTAAAATAATAATAATAATAATGGGTTCAGTTTTAAAGAGTCAAAAGAAAGGCTTTGAGATATTAACTAGCCTTTCATAACTTCCTGCTGGAACATAAGTTTTAATGGCTTATACCACACTGTATTGCAATTGTCTATTGATGGCTTTTTAAATTTAAGGTTACTTGTTACTTGCAATGAGTTTGTCTAAGAATAAAATCTAGGCTTTATTGATCTTTGTTTACCCATTAATTCATTCAACATTCCTATAGAATGATAAGTAGCTTCATGCTAAATACTCCTAATTAAGTAAATATAATGAAAAGGTCACAGTCCCTAACCATAAAAAAAAAAAAAAGATGCATTACAAGAACAAGAAAGCAAACTATTAAAATAGAGGATCTTTAGAGTTCACTAGAACAGTCCACAGGAGGGCAGAGAACTGAGCGCTGGCTCACCAACACCAGCAGGCAGTGGTTCCTTCTACCATGGAAGCTTCAGCTAGCATCTGACAATGCTTGGGTTTAACAGTGGACTATAGGATACAACATACAGCAGATCATAGTGGTATGACAGGTTTGAGAGTCACATACACTCCAGAGAGGATGCTGTGTTCTGAGTAGCTACTCCAAAACAAAATTTGGAATGCTCATTTTAACTATGAAACAGTAGCAGTAAACTGGAACAACAAAAAACCACTGCTAGGAAATAATTCCAGTGATCCCAGTGAGGATGACGGAGTCCTACACGACCTTGGCTGAGAACCAAGAAAGAACACGGTGAACACACTTGAGAAAGACCGAGGAGATGGAACACGAAGGACTCAAATCCCCAATGAGAACTCAGTACCAAGTAACTTCTGACAGATAGTGGTACCCAACCCCCAAGGCCAGCTGTTTAAGACTGGTTACATGACATTTTCTTCATGTATAAAATACAAGGCCTGATACTCTAGAGTTTATCTCTATCACCTCCCACCCTCAGACCACCTTAAGAGCATACAGGCCATCTCTGTCCTGTCTCCACCCCGTATTAACCTTCAGATTACCTGTCTCTCAACAATTGGTTTCTTTCATAATCTCAGACACCGATTCCTTCATGATTTTATTTTTCCTTTTTGATTTCGGGCTCTGCACATCTGTGAATCCTCACACAGCCTGTACTTTATATGGTCCCTGTGTTATGTCTTGAATATTGTTTATTTTTGCTATTGCCTTATGCATTAGTAATCTGTTGGCTCCACCGGGAGAAAAGTGTGCCACGGTTATTTCTCATCTAGAGGTGCCTAAGGATTTGATCATGGCAAATACTCAGTGTTTGTTGAATTTAACTAAAATGTTAATGTGTTCCTGCAGGTTTACAGCCAAATCAATTCATCAGTGACCCACTAGGAATGAACAAACTGGTTTGCCCACCATAGCTGTAACTGTCTTTTCTGTATTCAAAGCCTGTGTGTATGTACTGTGTCCAGATCATATGTGTTCACAAATTATTGTCGATGTAATTTAAGAATTCTGGGAAAATGGACTATACATAAATAACTGGTGATCTTGAGAAAAGAAACAGAGTTTATAAAAGTAACCCTTGCAATTCCTAACAAAGGCAAAAATAGCCTTAAGCTTCCAAAGCAACATGAAACGGCTTAGATTGTATTTTTTAAAAATAAATTTAAAAGAGCCAGAACATAAGTTAATTAGAGATAATCTTTCTTCCTTGAGTTATCTACTGGATTTTCACCTAGGCACACCATTTAAAGTACTGTTTTCACTATGTTTATAAAACTGCAAAAAGCAAAGGTAGCCATTTATAATTCACATGCATACATAAACAGAGAAACACAATAAATCAATATAACACCAAAAGATTCGATGAAAACAGTGACAGCTTTAAAATATGCAACCTAATATATAGCCAAAGAGCTCACAAAACTCAGCATGCACTGCTGACTTTGGACATGATCACCAAGTTTAACAAGGTGTTCTTGAGAGAAACAAAATAAGACAGGTCCCTGGAGCATCCATTCAAGATGGCAGATGTATCTGAACTCAAGGGCAAACTCCTCTAGGCTAATATTGTGCTTGGCACCAAACAAAAATTGTAACATTTAAATATCTTATTTAAGTCGTACTCTAGAATGTAGAAAACTACTTCTCGTAATGCCAGCATCAAGCATAAAAGGATAAAAAAAATCAGAAAATTCTAATGCCTAGATATGAACATACAATCACTATGATAAAAGTTTGCAGGCCTATGAAAGATCTATGTAGATGAAAACATACCAGACCACGTGACAAACCTGAAGAAGCCCACTTATCTTTCATCGAGAGAACATCCCAAGCATTTGTCACTGAGCCATACTTATCACAGATGTAATTTTCAGAAACACAGATGGGAGGAAGGAGGAGTTTATGCCTAAAGGGCAATCTCTGCTGCATGAAATCAAACCGCCTCTGGCAGCATTCACTGAATTATTATGTAGTTCTGAATACTGCCAATCAACACCTGGAACAACCAAGAAAAGATATTTTCCACCAACATCCATCACTCTCACTTACAGTCACCTTTTACAATCTTGAGTAGTTTGTTGGTTGGGTTTTTGTTTGTTTGTTTGTTTTTGTTTTTTTGTTTTGTTTTGTTGTTGTTATCTTTGTGAAAAGACGGATAGAGTCCTCATAAATACCTGAACTCTCATTAAGGCAACACTGGTGCCGTAAGCACATTGCAAAGCCCTTCTGTAATTTTCTTGACATTTGAATTTGATACGTGCTTAGAATTTTTAAAGCATCCCTTCTGACTTGTTCTAAAACTGGGTGAAACTTTGGGTTGGTCTTTGGAACTGTGCTCCAATAATATTATTAAATATTATTGTTAAATATGAAGCAAGGGATATGGCTGACTGTTGGGAAACCAGTATACGGTCAATAGAAACAAGAGTGAGGCCTAGCAAAATAGCTCAGCCAGAAAGACACCTGCTGCCTGACCTGAGTTTGCTCTCTGGAACTAACATGGTAGAAAGAGATAGTTGTCCTCTAACCTCTACATGTAAGCTCATGCCTGAACACAAAAATAAATGTAAAACAAAATTGTGAGAGTATGCTCACCAAGATAAATACTTATCTTCAATAGCATTTATATTGTAACTCGTTTCTTGTTACAGGTCATGAGAAAATGGCTACTCTTCACTTCTTTCCCTCATCTTTTAATTTTTTTCAAAATGCCCATCATTAAAAATCATATATCTCAGGGCTGGGCAGATGGTTCACTTGATACATAAGCATGTGAACCTGAGTTCAGATCATAATACTCATATAAAAGCAGGGTGTAATATAGCATGTACCTGTGATCCCAGGACTATGAAGGTAGACCCATAGCTCTACAGCCATTCTGTCTACTAACAGCAGCCCCAAGTTCAGTGAGAGGCCCTGTCTCCAAAGGTAGAGTGGAGAAGCCAACCAAGGACAACATCCCAGTCATCAACCTCAGACCTCAACATGTGACCATGTGAGTGAGCATACCCTCACACATTTGTGGCCCATGCACATGCATTCACACACAATAACACATCAATTGTACTTCTGGAGTAAAGGAAAAAAGGAAAAGGTAGACACGAACTGTTATTCATACTGGTTTTCTCCCATATAAAAGTTAGTTCTGCCTAGAATTCTAGGTGGAAGAAGTCACTATATAAGGCACAGGTCAGTCAAAGTTCTAATTTTACCTTGTGTGTCCCATGAAAAGTAAAATAAAACAATTAGAGTTACCAAATAGGAGTGATCCATACATGTCAAATAAATGTTTTCCGTACCTAAGGGCAGAGAGAAACAGAAAATTCATTCTCAGAAAAGCAAGGGATATCTTCCAAAATTGAAAGCAAATACCAGAATCCCAAAACAACATAATGCCAGTCAAGACATAACAATCTTAAACTGGATCCCATAACTGGCAGTTACCCAGTGCCAAAGGCAACCCTCCAGAGTAGCTTATGCATCATTATATTAACTTCTACACTGTAGATTTTTTGTAGGCCAAGTCTGAGCAGAAGCCAGAACTTTAAAGATTACTAAGAATCTAGAACATAGAATTATCTTTGAGTTGACTGACAATCTAATCGAGTGCACGTCAAACTGTGCCTAAGGGTGGCAACTAAGAACACACTCTCCCACTATCCCAGACCCAAGGAGAACACATCTGATTTTATCTACGTGTGCATAGCTTCAGCAAATGACTTCATCTGAACAACTTTCAGACTAAAAAAATAATTAAACTCATGATTATTCAATTGGAAAATGAGTCCAAGAAGGTACATTCATCCAGTGGAACTTCATAACTTGAAATCAAGGCCTTGTAGTTCATTTAACAATTATTGACTACCTAGTATTAGGAGATACCACCTAGAGTGGGCTCTGAAGACACTAATTGCCAGCAAGCTCAGTATCTAAATAATGTCTTCAATTTAAATACTTTTTATCAGGCTGGAGAGTTGGCCCAGCAGTTAAGAGATGCTGACTTTCCTGACTTGACATACGATTGCAACATAGGTATCCAACTCTCTTAAGACTCAGATTTCTCATTAGCAAATAGGAATAGCATATGCCACCTATACAGTATTAATAGAGATGACAGTATATAAAATAAATGCTTGATGTTATTATATGTACAGATATTTGTATATCTTCTAATTGGTAGTTTTAATTGAAGATGTTTATGCATTCAGACACTGAGGATATGAAATTTTGACTTCATCTCAAAAATTTCACCATCATGTCCATACAACGCACAGAAAACTAGCCAATAATTATAAATCAAAGTAAATAAAGATTAGTTATACAGAAAGCTAACTTGCATGACTATAGTACTCTAGAGATACATGGTGGGAAATGGATCAATGATACAGCATTTCTGATTTGACCTCATTGGGATGGATATGTATGTATGTATGTATGTATATATGCATATGTATAATATGAATATATATGTATATGTATATGTATATGTATATGTATATATATGGGGTGCATATATATGTGTGTGTATATATACACACACACAAACATATATATATATATATATGTATACCCAAAAGCAACAGAGGTACAGCATTGAGTAGTTTTTAAAATGTCCTCCAATATCCAACATAAAGGGGAAAGTTTTTTAGCACAGCCTAAAGAAGACACATTGATGATGCAAAAAAAGACAGCATAAGTTACATTTGAGTATTTACCAATTTAAGTTCAGAAAGGTAGCTTAATTTTTATCCTAATAAAGACTATTAAATTTCATTGTGTGGGCTGGCTCTAAAGTTAGTTCTTATTCAAATAGATATATCAAGGAACCACCCAAAGATAAAGCCTTGGCTTCTCAAACTCATTTGCTACATATACAATGAAGAAGCGTATGCTCTGTAAACAGCAGAAATTGTGCTATATATTGTAACTGAGCTGAAAGTGTCCTTCGGGCACAGAGATGCATATATTACTATCACAGCTCTCTCCTTAGTTCAGATCCTGAAATCTTATAACCAAGTTCAGAAGGACAGAAATAATACTTAGGCTAAGAAAACATTAACCAACCACTTAAATCTGTTCTATGGTCTGAAGAATCAAACTAATTTAGCCTTTCACATACATATTTTACTTATAGTTGGCTTTACAGATCACTTAATTCTATTGTTTTAGTTGTATAATAGAACAGTAGACAGGAAAATTACCGACACTGCACATATCCCCAAAGGAAAATCTGTTGTATACATGTATGAGAGAGATGGCAACAAAATGTCAGTTATAAGTATTTTTTCATAAATACATACTAATCCAATATTTATTTGAAATATTAGCATTTTGTAAAGACCAGCCAGTTATCAGCTACTTTAAAAACAGTACTTTTCTCCTTTACCAACTGACTCATATTAATACACCAAACTTTGAGAAAAGGACCAAGATGTAATTTAGTTTGAATTCTAGCATCCTATAAGGAGACTGCATGTATTCTTTCCCCTCTGAGGATGTAGTATCACTATCACAGGTCTACTGCGGTTCAGTGCTCAAAATCTGGTCACATTTCAACATTAACCAAACCAACGGCACTCTGTGCCATCGCTTTCCACCTTGAGAACACCTGTTCTGAGTTCACAGAGCATGGGCAGGTTCAAAATGCCAAGTAGATGCCATGATACTCTGAAGAAAAGCAGTGTTGGGCTGAGTTCAGGAGCACCCGTTTCAAACTGACCACTGCAACTGTACCTTAAAAGTTCCAGAAAACTATTTTTGGAGTAGATTGTATAATGGATGGGTAATGAGAACAACGCAAAAAAAAAAAAAAAAAAAAAAAAAAAAAAAATGCTTCCTTAACCTCCTCTGAGGACCCAGATAAGGGAAGCACAGGAATTTAAACACATTGTTCCAGGACTAAATGTTCACAGATAACCACACTGAGGGAACACATAAAAATAGTTGTATTTTTTGACCATGTAGAGTACAATAACCTGTCAGTCCTGAGTACAAATTATAGAGTGGTTTCAGATTTGAGTATCTCCCAGAATTGTTGTCCAGGGAGTCTTCTCTGAAAGTGGTGTCCCTGTTTAAAATCAGGTGGCATCTGGCTAGTTTTGTGGCTCTGCTTTCACTCCTTGGCAACAACTCTAGAGCTCCGTGGGATGCTTTGGAACTTTCTCTCAGTATTTGACATACCCTCACTCCCCAGCCTCTGACATAGGGCTTCCCTAGCCGGGGATGCTGATCTCACATGGAGCCCATAAAACAATGAGTGGGAGGCCTTGGCACTGCATTCAAAGATCTTTATAGAACAACATAGCGCACTGTGTGAAATTTGACATGTGGGGAGCCCCTGTAAAACTCTTTAATGGAAACTCACGACTTCTGGAAAAGGCTGAGGAAACACGCACCAGTTTGACAATTACTATAGGTAGTTAATAAGGGACAACAACAATTAAAAATAATCAAAAAGCAATAAAACCCTCAAAAACTCTGGGCAATATGTTTATGTTTGTAAAAGACACTGAATAGAGTCATTGAAAATTGAGCGTTTTCTTATATTCAAAAGAAGTTTGTTTTGCCTCTATTTAGATATGTCAAAATATCATACCTGTCACATAGACAAATGCTTCTTTTTTTCTTTACATCCATTACATCTGTTTTAAACTCCATATTAAACAGAGAGTGAATAATCTGCCAATGAACAGTGAAAACATGAAACTGCATACTTTCTCCACTAGGGGCGCCATAATCCACCACAGTACTTCAAGATGGGTGAAACTGTTTTAGAATCTTAGAACAAAAGACTGTAAGTGTCAGAGAATCAAACAGACAAATAACAACATTGTTTCTACTTTTATTGGCTACCTTTTGCAGAGTTGAAAAATTAGTTAGGAAACCTTAGTATAGTAATACAATCGTAATCTTTGTTGGGTAGCATTTCTAGAAAATAATAAAGTAATAACCACCTCTGTCCCCATGCTTGATGTCTGCATCATACAATTTATTGACAGCAAAGATCTTATGCTAAACACTGCTCGTCCTTGTGGAGAACAAAAGGCTAATATGCAAGAAGGAAGGTAGCCATGGGGAAGTACTACAGACAGAACAGGAGATCAAATTTAAGTGATTCTACACACAAAGCCCTACTGCCAAAGCTGTGCCTTTGTGATGACTAGAAGACTGACTCTGTAAAACTATCTAGCTTTTTTTTTCAAATCATTAGAATAGAAAATATAAAGGTATAGCAAAGTAGCAAGGATAAGTCTGAGAATAGTTTATTTCTGTTATGTTGCGTACAAGGCCACCATATTGTATTGGAACTGTGAGTGTTTATTATAGATTATAATCATCTCTGAAAATAATTGTCCTAAGAAAGGACTGAGTATCAGATTAATTCCTTCGCTATAGGACAGGAAATGCCCAGTTTTCTTGGAAGACAGAGTGACAAGTATCCTACACAGTGTATCTGTAGGTGTGACTTGGGTATGGCTTGAAAGGATTTAGAATATCTCCTGTGGTCTCCAAGGATATCAAACCATGAGCAAGCTGCCAGGTCCCAGAGGCCCAAGAGCCAAAAGGGTAGCTTCACTTTTTTTAAGGTTTTCAAAACGAAACACAAAGAAGTAACATCATGAGCTTCAGTATTGTGTCCCTTTATGATGACTCCAAAGACCAGAAAAGACCAGTCACTTTTCAGCAGATATTGCTAAGCTCCCATCAAGCCAGGCTCCCAAAAGCAAGGAACCATGAAGGAAAGAACAGTGGAAGGGCTTGCCACCATAGAATTTCACTATGACCGGCACAGATGTCAGAGCCCGAGCTGACATGAGAGACACTAAGAGAGAGTCTTATGTGCATTTTGCACCAAAGAAACTTAGCTAAACAAAGATGGCATAATCCTAAAAAGACTAAGACACCTAATCAGTAAAGATATTGATTTAATAACTAGTTATTCAACAAAAGTGAGCTGGAGAGATGCTTAAGTTCATTAATACAGACATCTCAAATAAAAAAATGAAACCACTCTCGTGACATTAGCCATTTAAGATGAGTCTATATGCTTGATTTCTAACTGCTATTGTGATGCAAGTCTATATCTACAATTTTTATAAAACTGCTTCAAGGCATCAAAGTCAGAGGACAGAAACTGACAATCCACAATAATTTCATTGGAAATGTCTTTTTGCTACTGCTGTTTGTGGGTGAGTGAGAGAATAATCCACTGCAATGACACAGAGGCACAAACTCTAAGTGGCAACAATGATGTATTAGAGTTTCTAATCAATCAAAACTGAGAACTGAGCTTTTTAATTGATATCATTCTTTCAATTATATTCATATTGTCAAGAAAATGACATGATTTTACAAGTGGCCTAGCCTTTAAGGAGAAGATATAATAACATTTGTCAAACTCTCTAAAATCGAATAACTCTATTCAATTTTAGAAGAAATTTTGAAACTTGTCCTAAACATCAAATAAACATCAAAGGTCAATCTAGGTATACTTTCAAGTACCACAAAGGAAAGGAGAATAACAGTGACTGAATATGATTGTGGTAAATATCTATTTTCCAGGCAGGTATTAAATTCTCAGTGGCTTCTTCAGTACAAGAGTCAAATAATTCATGTTTTTTCCAGGTTATGGTTTTAGTTAATTGTAAAAAGAGATACTAGCAACTAGAAAACGTTGATGACTGTGAAGGATGCATAATCAAATACTGTTTCAAAGGTTCAAATACATAGTTTTTAAAGATTTCAAAGCATGGCAAGTGACTTAATTTCTAATGACACCTTTGAAGCTACAAATGCAAATGTCAGGACATTTCATTATGGAAACCTGTCAAGGTAAAGAGATCACATACATTCTTAGATATAAGGGTTTATAGTCATTTTTAAATGACTTTCTGCAGCAAACCTTCAGGTTCTGAGTGATCAAAATCTTCCTAAAGATATATTATGTGATCGTGAGTTTTACTATGTACCATAAAGAGTTTCATACAATGTATTATCAAATGAATATATGTGTACTATGAAAGGCATTTAATACTTTACAATTCTAACAGGACATATAGGCATTTTTCAATTACTTCTTTTTTTCTACAAATAGGATTAACTATATTTTCACTTTAATTATCATGTTTTTTCACACCCATTCTCATCATCAGATCTAAATCTTGTCAGCAACCCCAATGTCTCATCACTTGCATGAGACAAAAAAATAAATTTATGTTTCTTATTCAAATATATTAGAGAACCACCATCTCCTCCCATCACAACCCGCTCATCGAAAGGTCTCCTCTAAGCCTATTCATTGCTTGTTCTGCAACCTCGACTCTCACTGCATCCATAATCATCATCCTCCCCTGTGGACTTACCCAACACTAAGCACTCACGTTTCTTAGTTCATTACTGAGCCTTCTGCAAAACTAAAGCTAAGTAAACATACATTGCTAACAGCTCTGGTTACCTAAAGCCAACACCTGGCCAAGATGTATCTTCGGAGCATTGGGGCCTGTACCTTCCAAACCAATGTGACAAGACTTAAGTCTGCCTGCAAGCCTGGTCCTTTTTCTGTGTTCTCAGACCCCCTACATCCACCTTACTTTTAATGACTGCTATGTCATTTTAATGCTCATTTATCCTCTAAACATCCATTTATATCTCCATCTCCATCATTCCAGGTTTTTAATGATGCCTTACCCATAAAACCAAATAAGCCCCTACAGGTTCTCAAAATGTCATATACAAGCCCTCCATAACACTTGAAACTTTACACTTCTGTAATGTGATTATTTTCCCACGAGATCTCCATTACCCCATAAGATTTCCACCAAGTAGGAATAGCAATTCAAATTCAATTAAATCAAATAGAACAGCTGGGAGTTGTGGTTCATGCTTATAGTCCCAGCACTTGCAAGACTGAGACAGAAAGAATACCACAAATCCAAGACCAGGAAGGGTCACTAAAGAACAGGAAAGAACTCAATAGATTTCTGTTCCTTCATGGATGCATCTGAAGTGCCAAAGCAAGTTCTGAATGCTACTATCACCTGAGATACATAGTCTAGTTTTACCATAGGGGTAAGCACTTCAGATAATAATATAAAATGAGACATACTTTGAGGCAAAGTAACTTTGCATGAAGCCAGAAGACACTCAGAAGATATACAACTTTGTGTTCTTGCTTACCTCAGGCTTCCCTGAAATATACTTACCTTGGTGTTTATTGCAAAACATACAACCTAAAAGCAATTCCAAAAGATTTAGTGTAAAAAAAGTAAACGGAGGCTTCAATGTTAGCACCCAGAGGCTGATTGTAAGAAAAGGTTCATGGACACTGACAGCTTTGCAAATACTTCTAAATATGACAAGGGAGTTTTAAGTATGGGGCACTAAAGAATGAGAATACAAACTTGAGGACATAAATATGAAAGTTAACTAAGATTGCAAGGTTCACAGGTACCCACAATCATCAGGGGTCACGAGAGGTCCCATGCATTATAGCCATTCCATTATAGAAAGCTCCTGAGTAGATCTGTGCAAAACCTGACAGTATGTACAGGCCATCTGCTCGACCAATGATCACCTGTAGTTCTCACCAGTGATCACAGTAAGAAAAGCAAGGAACCAAATATGGAAAGTCAAGAAGAGGAACAGGAAGAAATGAATACGGACAAAGTTTTCAATAATTCCCATGAGCATAGTAGACAAACATGATGCTTATGATAGCTATGGCTGGGCATCATGCTATTTACACAACATGCATGAAACCCCTTTCCTCCTCACACTGATTTCAATAGATGGGCATTGTTATCTGGAGGAAGCTGCAGTATAGAGTGATTAGTAATTCACCCAAGACTACACACACACACACATACACACACACACACACACACACACACACTCAAAATAGAATTTAGTAGTTGTTTCTTCCCCATTTTACACTAATTATCCACTATGGCTGCCTCACATGGAGGGCGTTTTGGCAAGCAGTAACTTATGAAGTAGATTTAATGCCCCTCCCCAAGGTCATATCCACACAGGACAATGGAAATATGGTGTCTGCAGATACAGTTAGTTCAGAAGAGGTCATATTGCATTGTGTGAGCCTTACATCTTCTGAGAAGAAAAGAGAACACAGGGGCAGAGACTGGATGCAGCAGGCACAAAGTAGGAAGAACTAGGGACAAACAAGAGCCACCAAAGGTAAGAAAGACAAGAAAGTATCTGTCCTGAGGTGTTTACAGGAAAGGTGGCCCTGATGATGCCTAGGCTGTAGACTTCCAGACTTTGAAACTGTAAAAAGTATCTGTCTCAAGCCCCCATGTTTTGGGGTAAGTTCATACTGAAGCCATATGACTGTAATACAGAGTAAGGCCACGAAGATCAGATAAGAGCTATGAGTGGGGCTCAGCTGATAAAGAAAAGAATATGTGGCTTTCATGGTATTTTTAGAGATCCAGGACAGGAATGTATTAATGAGGCACCACAGAGAGTGATGAAAAGTCCTACATTCAGCTCCAGGGACCCATCAGTCACCTCTCCTCATGACCAAGCTTTTGAAACAAATCACCACTGATAATCAAGACAGGAGCTGAAGATGAAAATGTTGGGGTCTGTGACTTGCAGATGGCAGAGGCCCTGGGCAAGAGTGAGGATTGTAAAGATAACAATACAGAGAAAGAGGCATCGTTGATCTGAAGAAAACCTTAAGGAGCTCTACCACAGGGGTGAGAGGCATACAAAGGAGGGAGGGGCTAGATGTCAGCTAAATAGAGGAGAAGAAGCCCCAGCAGCTAAGCAAAACAGGTCAGATTCACCAATGCTCAGCAAAGGGTTTGGTAGGGGGGTTCAAATATCATTCACACACCGAGAAATGGCAACTTTATTCTAATAGATTTGACAAATGACTTCAATGGAGAGAATGTAATTATTACAAAAGGTGCCTTGCTTCCTGCTACAGGACTGAAATTTCTGTCACTTCTTCAAGAGGACAGTTCCACAAACCTGTTTATTTTTTAACTTGTAACAATGGCTCAGATGTATATCCTCATGAAGCATAATCAGACAGAAAGTCAGCTTTGTGCAGGTGATGGAGATAAAATAGGTAACCCCAGCTTAGGAGGCAAAACATCAGCTCTTCTCTGAGTTTCAAGAATAGAGAGACAAGTGAGAAAGCCATCACAACTAGACAGTACATCCCTCATGATGACACACAGATGACACAATAAGCTATGCATGCCAGAGTGCAAATAGAAATAAACACCACTTTGAGCTAGCTGTTCTAGGGTGCTATCTGACTTACATGTTAGAGGATGTAAAGAAAAAAAGGAATGGAAGAGAGAGAAGGGACTGAGCATATGCACAGGCAAGTGGCCTGACACAACTGGCACCTTCCTGAGGAAGTGAGTGGATCAAAACTAAGTAATTTTATTTTTCTGCTTACATGGTGCAATTCCATTCAGTGCCACCCCATGCAATGCCATTCACAGTCAGAAACCATCAAAGAGGCTTTGCTGTCACTGCCGATGACAACTGCTGGCTTATGGTACGCTTCAAGAGTCATCTCTAATTTAGAATAGATGTACAGTCAACAGCAACTTTCCCCTTATGCTACGCTCAGGAGGTATCGTCAGTGTGTGTACCCCCCCCCCCCAGCCGTATGTCAGAAGATACTGAAGAGCTTTGCCAAGCTCAGCCTGCTCACACCGCTCAGTTCTCAAGCAGGCTATTTAGATGGAAGCACGGGCATGTGCATTCAGGACAATTCTCCCTGTGTGACAGATTCCACAGAGTCAATGATGAACAGCTGAGGTACAAGCACTGCTCCAAGAGGTCCTCAAAGGTTGACAGCTGTGAAACAGAGATGTACATGTGGAGAGGAGCTGGACAAGTCTGGCAGAGATGAAAACATCCAAGAACTGCTCTGTAAAACCACCAAACTGACCAGGCTATAGCAAACAAAACCAACAGTCTTTAGTAACCAAGGAAACCATGAAGGTTCTATGATTGCTCTGGGTACTACACAGTAATTATCTGGCCAGAGACAATTACTATTAGAAAAAGTATGGGTGTGTGTGGTCAGGAATCATGAAATCCTCTTATATGGGTTTGTTGCCTCTGAAGTATAAATGTTTATGTGAATTCTGCCCATAAAGACATAGACAAATGTTTGGTCTAAAATTTATCAGTATTTGGAATGGCCTGTTTTATTTAACAAATACCAAACAAGACAAAGGCTTTCATTTTAATTTGCTCTTCAAGGGTATTGTCAAGGCCTTGTTTTTACAAGGCATTTGGCTCTTAAGTCAACCAGACTTGACCATAAAGGGATAGATTTATCAAAACGGCTACACAAAGAAAATATCAATCTAAGGAATTATTTGATTCCCTCAGCCAGGAAAAAGTAGAGTCACTAGAAAGGATGTGAATTCTATCCAAACACTATTCAACAGAGAAAAATCTTGGCCGCACAGAGACTGGGTATCCTAGACAGGAACAAACCTCGACTGTGAAGCACTTCTTTGAGATTCATCAGCATCATGTTCCTTATCTTTATTAAGTATTCCTTTGTGATTCAGACCTTCTCCAAAGCCAAATAAACATCTGTCATTAATACCAAAAAAGTAGACTAAAATCTATGTAAATGGTGAAACAGATCATGATCCTCTTAGCAAATATAACCTTACCAAATTTAAAACCAAGATGGGGCAGAATCAAAGAGACACAAGATGGGGCTGGCTCAGCCTGCTAGAGATGAGTCAGCGAACAGTAAGGAGAGATGGCCATTAGAGCAGGATCCCTGGACTTCTGTAAGAGAGCCCTTAGCATGGAGCCTGCTGGGCATAGGGCTACAGAATCCCCAACTTACCAGTGACTGCCTTTAGGGTGACATATGAGCAGAGAGAGGAAACTCAAGGAATGATAAATATGGGTAGGATCTGATGGGTCAAAAACAGGCATATTCAGAAAACTCAAGCTAACAGAAAGAGATATTTGCTAATTATGTGTAAAATAATATAGACAGCACAAAATGTAGACTACAACTTAACTATAACTACTTTTTGAGCTATCTTGACTCATTCTGCATTAGTAATCACTTTACCACAGAAGTAGCAGCAAGTCAACAGATCCTAAATACAATTACAACTAAGCACTCCATATCTGTCCAAAGCAGTAAAATGGAAAAGGAAAAATGATTTGCCATTTAATAAAGAAGAAAAAAAGTTATCTTGCCTGTGATTTTCCTCAGATGAGGAATTCATGGTGACAGATATGATCACCTTGAAGAAAATGTCACCATCTTTGAACAATGTGTGTACAATGTGCGTAAAGTGATTCACAAGCATAGCACGACTCAGTGAAGAAATCCATTCTAACATTATTTATCCAAAATAATTCACGTGGTCTCTGCCAAAATATGAACTAAAAAATTCCAAAGCTTTTAAAGTTGAAAGCTATTAAAAATAAACTATTTTAAACGTAGAGTAGAATGTGTCATATACAACATTGCTTTAGCTTCTCTTTCAGAGATGACCCATAATAGACACGTGTGTGTGTGTGTGTGTGTGTGTGTGTGTGTGTGTGTGTTGTGTGATATGTACATATCAGCATGTGAGCACACTAGCCCTTGCACACATATAGTGGCCAGAGCAGGATGGTGGGTATCTGCCTCTGTCTTATTATTGTGAAACAGGGTATCTTGTTCAACCAGAAGCTTGCCATCTGCTTGGTAGGCTAGCTGTGCAACATGCTTCCAGGATCCTCGACCCTCCAACACTAGGTGTGCAAGCGTCTATTGCCATGCCTAGGTTTTAGGTGGGTCCCAGAGTACAAACTCAGGGTCTCATGCTTGCACAGCAAGAGCTATTATCCGATGAGCTACCTCCCAGCCCCCGTCATTAAATTTTAAGGAAAAAAAAATCCATGTAAAAGTCTGGAATAATGCAAGTACCATTTCCCTGACATTTACTATGTACATGAATAAAGCAAGTCAATTTTAAAAAGTCATTTCAAAACCAACCTCTTACATGATGATGTTTTTCACAATCTAGCACACTTTAAAACATGACAGAATTACTATCTTCACATTTATTGCTAGAGAAAAGGTTTTGCAGTGTATTCCATTTTGAAAAAAAAAAATAATTCTGGATGTCCAACTTTCAGTCTTTTTTTTTTTTTTACAAACTAACTAGAGACACTTTGACAAAGACAGAAACTGACCAGATTTGTTTATCTAAATCACTACCACCATTTAGTATACACTGTTCTCTACTGTTTTGGTTTGCTAGTTTGTTTGTGATTTTTGAGACACGATTTCTCTAGATGGCCCTGTCTCTCCTGGAACTCACTCTGTAGACCATGCTGGAGTTGAACTCACAGATACCTGCCTGCGTCTGCCTCCCGAGGGCTGTGTCTGCCTCACACCACTCTACTTCTTAAAGTATTGACTTTAATTGAAGGGGCAAGGTGCTAGGGGAAACATGGTTTTAAAATCATCATTCTTGGCACAATTGCTCTGAAACCCCACAGCCATGAGCCCTGCTGCTCACTGTTCTGTGAGTCCCCAGGCACACAGCCATTTTCAAGCATATTGTCACTGTCAGATTGTTATCCTACATGATATGTGAGGATTATGAAAGGCATAACAAATATAAAGGATTATTATGCAGAATATGCATTTACCACCTCTGCATTTCCTTGATATACAGGCTATATTTCCATAAGATATAAGTTACAAGGTACTATTCAAGGTTTCTAACAAATTAGTAAAAAAAAATCGTGGAAAATAATGTTCCTGTGAAGTTATCTATTTCTCTTAACACACAAAATGACTTAAGATGTGCCTTAAGCCAATAGCTTACGAGATTTCAGTTGAGCTGGATAAAACAAACAAGTTTTGGAGAGAAGAGAATTGCCCTTTTATGTTTTTCATAAAGATTTTTGAGGCAGTTTGCAAGATAATAAAACATAGTGATAAAAATGAATGGCAGGAAGAACAGATTTGTTCTTGTCAGAAATAAGAAATTGAGAACCAGACAATGAGGGAGGTACTGACAACCCACTCGACTACATGCATATAAGTCCTAAATTTTAGTGGGGAATCCAAAGACCACTGAGATGTTGCAAAGGAAGGGAGTGATGGAGGCAAACTGAGCTCCAGACTTAAAATTCAGAGAGCCATCGAATCAGTCCACAGTACTGTGTCCCAGTGGCATTCTAGGGGGTAGGTAGGAGAAAAACAAAACAAACAAACAAACAAAATGTCTCTCATATTCTCTAACGTGATACCTGACCAGAAGACAAAGAGGTGATCTAGTAATGCCATGGAGACACTAACAAGCTATGAGAAATCAACACTATTAAAGATTTGATCCTTTATGAATTTATTTATTCTTTCAACACATACTTCTGAATTTATACTTCTACCATGTGCCAAGAATGTATTATTTTACATCCTGATGAAATAAAAAGATCAATGCCCTGCCCTCAGGGGGCTTCAATCATACATTGAAAACACAGGGAATAAATTCAGTAGTCTGTAGACTTACATTAAAAATGGGAAAGAAAAAAAGAAAAGAAACTCAAGTTACTCTTACCCATTTCTCCACTAAAACTCAGCAGTGTACAGTAGATACATGCAAGTAAGATTATCAGGATATCAAGACTATAAAGTTCATTCCTTCCCACCAAATATTAAATATGAACTGAAATGTATCCAAAGACACATATGCAAATTACAACAGAGATATTGACTGTAACTTGATGATTAAATGTCTGCTTTTTTGATAACAGAATTGACTACATTTTATGGTCAATAATATTTCAAACAAAAATGTTCAGAAATGTTTAAAAAATAATATTTTGTCTTTGTGGTCCACATTTCATGTTCTGATATTTTTGTTAAAAAATTGGTGCTATGGTCATTAGCTAAATGTCATCACTAAATGCCCACCATATACTTTCTTAGTACTTCCCTTTCCAACACCAATGATCACAATATTGGTACCCAAATTATGTTTTAATATGAATGAAAACCTACACATAAAAGATATTATTTGGTCTTGTGGCTCCCAAATTCTTAATAAATAGTACCATATGGCAGGAATCATTATATAATATTTCTAACTTCATTATGTGACAAAAAATGTACATGTAGAGACAAAATGCATTCTCTCCAGCTGCTGTATTCATAGTATAAGAAAGTGGTTACTCATTTTCAGTGTTAATTGCTTCTTGAAAACATACACAATCTACAAATAATTCCTCTTTTGACATATTTTGGACCCAGTTGTTGATATCAGATATATTTTATAGATGTGATAAGTGGATATTTCAATGCTGTTTTAACTTCTATTTCTGTCATTATGGACAACTTTTGGAAAGAGCGGACTGTAATTTCGTGGAATTGAATAGTAGGTCAGGAATATAGGGAGTATCTCTTAGTTTTGTCAAGTATGTTCTCGGGCTTCAAGTCCTTCTCCATATGCTGCCTGCATATTCATTCACAATAAGAAAAATGGCCATGTGGTATTGTAGGTCAACTCCTTCAAAGATCCAAGCATAAAGACCTTCAGGTACAGTAAGCACTGTATCCAGAGTAAAGAGCCAACTTTTAAAAGCAATAAAGTTTAAAGTGTGATTCATAAAATATATTTAAAAAATAACCCCCTGATGAGAACACCGTAAAAACATGGCCCATTGAACCAACTAATCACGGCTCACATGGGCTTACTAGAACAGCAAGTAAGGGCCTACATGGGTCTACACCAGGTCCTCGACATATACAATATATCATTACCCTGGGGTTTTGTGTGACTCTTCCCTTCTCTTAAGACTTTTTCCCCCCTATTGGGTTTTCCATGTCCAGCCTCAATTTGAGGGATTTTGCCTTGTCTTATTGCATCTTGTTTTGTGGTGTTTCATTGTTGTCTTTTGGAGGCCTGATCTTTTCTGAGAAGAAAAAAAGAAAATTTTTCCTTCTGGGGGAGAAAGGGGTTATAGGGGAAAGCTAACAGGAGGGCAGGGCAAACTGTGCTGGCAATGTATTATATGTGAGAAGAATCTATTAAATAAAAACAAAACCCAAAAACCAACTGCCTTACACACATGACACTGCTATCGTCTTCTTTTTTTCAAATGACATTGCTGAGAACAATTACACGCTGACAACACTTTCTCTCTCTTATGCTCAGGATCCAGTTCCTCTGCATTTCACCCCATAGCTGAGACCCCTACCTGGAGTAGTGATATCAGTGTATCCAAGCAGTCACCTGCCCAAAGCCACCAGGCTCTCAGTCTACTTTACTCTGGGATATACAAAGTAAAGTTTCATAGAAAATTGAAACTCTCAGGATATTTTTAAAGATTATTTTAGGTCTTGAGGAACATTTTGTCTTTACCTTTTTTTAGCTCTGTTGATAGAAAATAAAATCTGACTCCAGAGGCAAATGGGCCAGGAGCATATTTTTAATCTCCCAAGAAGCATACACTACTTTGTAAGGTATTTGAGTTCCCAAGATTTTCCATTAAGAAAATTTTCCTTCTCCTGAAAAATAGTCAAATGTCACATCACTTGATATTCTTATTATTCAATTAATGTGGTTACAATGCTTCGCAAATACTGTATGAATTCATACAGATAGTTTAGGATTCTGTTCTCATTTTACATTGTCTTTGTTAGTTTTTCTCTTCGGAGACATGTGCCCTTGCTATTATCACATTTCTATTATATTTAGTTCATCCTAACCATTGAAAGCATGTGACATCATCATAAACAGATATATATAAATAGTTAATCTTTTACAATCTTCCATTTATAAATAAGGAACTGGGCATGTAGCTAATATGGCATTGCAGCCGTTCTAATTTTCACTGGTTGTTTTGTCCTCTCTTTCCATTTTACTGGGTCCAATATAAAAACATAGAAGCCAGCCAACTGACGTCTTAAGTTCAAGTTAGACACAAAGCCAGCACTGAAGTAGATCAGGGACCTGGAGCCCTGCACTGAGCTGTCTTTCTAAACGTGTGCAGCCCTTGGCATGAAATGTTATGATTGGATGGCTTACAGATTTCTAAATTAAAAAAGCAACACTGTTTTCATTCCAATCTTGTTTATGTAATGTTTCTGAAGATTAGAATTTTCAGGTTGTTCGCACCCTTGCCTTTCTCCTCCTTTCTCTAGTTCCTCTTCACACTGGGAATGCAGAAGCGACAACCTGCTGTTATCTCCAGCATACAGTAGCCATTCCAAGAGCAATTCTGACCAGGTACAGGGAAAAAAGTACCTGAAACTCTACCTGTTTTGTGTGTGTGTGTGTGTGTGTGTGTGTGTGTGTGTGTGTGTGTGTGTAAAAGCAGGGAACAGAGGAAGAACACGTGTGCATTTTAATTCCAGTAACAAATTCCCAGTTCTAAAGAAAAACAGCTGATGTTTTGCTTAATGAAAGATAGACTATGATATGGTTCGCCCTGAATGATAAGTTTAAAATAAAAAAAAATATATCACATTTATAATGAAAAAAAAAACTTTTTAAATACACATAAGAAACTGTGGGTCTCTCCTTTGGTTGTATCTCTAAACTATTAGAATTTTACTTTGATTTATTTCACGGCTTCTCACATGCTAGGGGCACGGTTTACCATTGAGATAAACCTCAGATCTCTATACAAGCCATCATTAATAGAATATCACATAATATTTATAAGAATGAATTAATTAGAAGTAGAGGTATTTATGTACATACCATCATTTTATCTTCAACTGGTTATTTTATTCTGATAAAATTTAAAGAAACCTCAAATGACTATTTGAAGTAATTTCACTGATATGATGAACAAAGTATATAGCATCTTACCTATAAAGACCCTGATCCTGGATTCTAAACGTTTAACCTTATTTTTAAAGCTATATTTACTGGTGTGAATAGGTTAAGGATGTAGCAACAGAAATATTATTTGTAGGATTTTCTAGGTGGACCCTAAATGCCATCCATATGTCTATCGAAATGGAGGAGAGGGGAAGATTGAATACTCAGAACTGGAAGGAAAAATGACTGAGACGTGAGGAGAAACTTGCGTAATGAGTCGTCAACGCAAGGAGTGCTAGCAACCACTGGGAAGCCAGGAGAGGTTAGGGATGAACCGCCTCATGGAACATGGAAGGCACACGGTTTTGATGACACTTCGATTTTGACTCAGAACTTGAGCTTCTGTCACACTGAGTGTGTGAAACAGCACTTTCTTACAGCTGCCTCGGGACACTAATATAAATGTTACTGTTACCAATTCAGAATATTGCACTGTAATTTCAAATTAGTGAATCTGGGAGAGGCAGCTAAAGGGGCTGGGGGAATGAAGGATCCCATTTGAGGATCCTTTTTTCATTTGTGCTGGGAGGACTGGGAAGTAGTTTTGAAAGATTTTGATGTAAAACAAAACGAAGAAGCAAAAATGTTTAAAGTATGAAAACCTCCTAGTCCAAAAGGGCAAGTTTAAAGTTCCCTTAGGTCTTCCAGGGAATAGGTTGCTAGGAATTATCAACAGCATTAAAATACGGCTCTTCTTTCATACATTAATTCCTCCACTAAGACTTGACAGCAGGATTTGTCAGAATCAGATAAAGGTCTATGACGTTAGATGCCCTTCACTTATATGTATCAAAATCCAGAAATAATCAAACTATCAAGTAGAGAGGAGGAGAAGAAACACATGTTTCTTTAACTTGATATCTTAAACATCTATAGAAATGATTTCCAAAACAATTAATCACAAAAAAATGTGTTTAGTAAAAAGCATTATATTAAAAAATGTGTATATTAATGTCTTTAAATGGACTACAGAAGTTGACAGGTATAAAAGTTTTCTCAGTGGCTCAAAGACATAAGAACAATATCTTACCAGCTAAAACACCTATTTGTCTTCAAAGGTACCATATTATCTACAGTGACTTTAAATGCCATAAACACACAGAAACTGATCTTACTACCATTAATTTATAATTGGGAGCACCCAAAACAGCTAAAATCACTTTACCTGAGCTGAGAAGTCTGGGACAAAATCCAGTCACTAGCTCTATTATGGCGATGAGCCAACAGCAGAGCCCAGTGGTGCCACAGGCAATGGGCAGTGCCTCCCATCTGCAAGCCTCAGAGAGCAGCAATAAGGCCTGAAACCCATTGTGACTGGCTAGTATTGATGTTTGCACAGCACAGTGGGTTAAATGTCTCAGTTTCCCCTCTAGGATTTGTGACTAGACCAAGGTACTGAATTAAATAAACCACCATAGATACTGCCTGCCATAAAAAGATACTCAAGATCATCTTAAAAATCAATGCACCTCACTTTGCTTCATTCAGCATACAACTGACACATCACAATATGGTTTTAGTTTGGCCAACTAATTGTTTCTTAGAATAATCTAATGATCTAAAAGTCAGCCATTTTCTGCAAATCGCTTATTCCCTAATTTCCCTTATAAGGAAAAAGGGAAAGAACACCTCTTGTAAAGATCTAGCACTTTAAAATCCACAAAAAGATGTATTATCACAGTTGTTTTTAAATAATTTTTCACTTAGGATTATAGCATCAATTCATAAGAAGCCTATACTTGAACACTTAACTCATGAGGCAATTTTGAACTTGAGAAGTTTCTAGTGTGAGAATATAGTCAAGAAAAGCATACAAGACTTTTCTTGAAGAAAAGTCGTGATCAAATTAGAGCTGATTTTCAGCTTTCACAGTTGAACAGAACAAATTTGGGACATCAAGGGATTAGATGCACAAAATCATCTTTCAAGTGTGAGATTTAAAATCTCCATTTTCAAAAAATTCCTCTGGAGAAGAACAGATATTCCATACCAGATATTCTGATAGCCAAGCTTTGATTAAATTGCCAAAAATACTGAGAACTCATGGACTACACATGCACAATGTTGTCTGAGTAATTTAATAAATTACATCATCTTCAACAAAGCAATAAGAGATTTAACATTTATAAACACGTTATAAACACCAAGAAAAAGGTACCATTCATTTTTATCCACCAAGTTAGAAATAACAGATATTTTTATAAATCCCCAAAGAGTTGTTACCTATGACTGCATGGTTGAGTATAAAGGAGACTTCTAGATGCAGAAAGGCTGTAACAGTTATCCTTGCTAGAGGATTGCTAATTCCTCCCATCTGAGAAGTTACACTGGTGAGCATGGTCAAAAAATCTTTTTTGAATATATATTGGGGTCATCAAAAGATGTAACTTAAGTGTCAATCAGTGGCTTCTTATGAACATTCCACAAATAGCCACAGATCATTTCCTTACCTTGTAAGTTTTCTGTTTTGGTATAGCATTTTAGCAATCAAACACATGGTACAGTCAATTTTGTATATTTAAGAATACTCATAGGATGGCTTAAAGATTGGTTTGAAGCAGGACATATTCAGATTCAGCCAATGGATTGTGTCTAAGATGTCAACAATTTCACTTGAACCAATATCCCCATGGATCATCTCCTGAAAGAATCCGAACCTATAATTTCATAACAGAGCTGACTTGTAGGAAACTAAATCTTCTTCATGAATTGGTTTTTGGGAATGAGTATGTTTGTCTAAAATCTTCATATTTGTTTAAAAACTATAGACCACGCATTTAAATTCTCTCATAGATTATAAATCAAAAAAAAATTGAAGGTAGCTTATTAACAGCTCACTGCCTATCTCTGTTGTATAGACACAATGATCTCTAACGTGAAGCGTGCTGACCCCTCAGCTGCCATCTTTGAATAAACATGTCTTAAAGTACCATCAATCTAAGCAATGCAGGGTATTTTTCTTTCAAGAACAAAGACATTTTCAACTTCAGACTAGATGTACAACTGTAAAACCTAGCAGAAAAGGGGACTCTTGTGACACACGTTTATGTTAAATGTTGAACATGATATTACCAAGCCTTTTGAAGGAGAAGAGATGGCGCCTTCGAGAACTTGGGATATTCATTCTAACTGTTTTCTTTTCTGCTGTTATTACTCTGTATCGTGGTGCCTGGAGAAAAACTTTTCTGACCAATACTTGGAGACATTGTAGAAGGAAATTAGCTTCATCATGAATTAAAAAAAAAGTTCCAATATTTATCAAAGGGGCATACTTTGTTTACATGGCTTCCTTAAGGGCATGTGGATATAGAAAGGAAAAAATAAATAATATTGGTGCAGAGAAGTTGGTTCTCTCAGAAGCTGATCAGCAAGCTTTCCATGTTGGATTAAAGATAGTTAAAAAATTAGACTAAAAATTTAAAAGTTTTAAAAATGCCTGCTTATTTTTATGAAGACTTTTAAACTGTTTCACTAGGGCCAATATGTAAAACAAATATTGTTGAAAGGAAAATTCTTAGGAGAATCAATACTTAAAAAACAAGTGCTCAGGTTGACCAGAACCACATTTACTGAGACTATCAAAATTCCGACATAGAATCATACATAACAGGGCTCTCTCACTTCCCTCCCCCAACCCCTCACAGTATTGTTGGCGATTATGGTTGTTTGTTGAGGGAAACAGAGTGGAGGAACAGGTTATAAATGCTTACTTACTATTGAAATTAAAGAAAAAAAAAAAAAAAACTGGTCTGTGCCAGTACATTGGAAAACTGTTTCACAGCACACAGCAGTTGATCTGTGTGAAACTGTTAACCCCTGATGAGTTGCCAAGGTCACAGAGACCAGGGTGATGCCACACACACAGAGAATACCACCTAAGTATTGGTAAGGAGAATGAGGGGCGAGGGTTATTTTTTACATAACATTTCTCACTGAGAATCGGGAAAAGAAAATTCAGACTGGGTTGTTTTGGCTTAGTTTTGCTGTTACACGATTTCATTTCATGGTCCTTCTTATGGGGTTCCGAAAATACTAGCAGCGCCCTGCTTATGAACGTCTGTGATCCCTCCTAGGTGGGACCTGGCAGCAGAGATTTTAGATGAAATACGAGAACAACATTACCATTTCCAAATTCAGTTTCAATAACTACATTATCATGGGGTGCTCGGGAATGGCCAAGGACAACAAACGTGAACTGCTTGCCTTGAGTGGCACATTTCTGTCACCCAGCTCTGACGGCTACACGGTGGTGGGCTCTCCCCACCATGCTGCTTCCTGTAGCGCCGCCTCCCATGTACCCTGCACCTTCCTTCTGCTGCCGCTGCTTCTCGGAGCACCATTTTACAAGAATGGAAAGGCACCAAGGAATTTTTCCTAAAGTGAGACTCCAGCTATAAAACAAGTGAACCAATTTCCTGAGGCCTGAATAAAGCACATTTCTTTTTCTCTGATTAGAGAAATCCAATTTTAATTTCTGTTTATAGAAGACTCGACACTCTTTCTTAGCGGCATACTGAAATATGGTTCTTGAATTTAGGAAATAACAATACAACAGAACTAGGGCGCCATGTTTTCTCAAGTAGCAAGCGCACTGATTTTTTGGTAGGAAGCCCATACACAGTGTGGTAAAGACTCTAGATGTCATAAGTTTCCTGCTTCTCCATTTAAAGCGTATTGGGCTGAAGCCTCATTAAGGACTAAAATGGCCCATTACTACAGACAGAGAGAGTCTGTTGATGTAAACTCAGGGCAAAGTCTGGAGCCAAAAGAATGATCCATTTGCAAATTTTCCTCTTTTAAGAAAGGGAAAATATTTTTTCAGTCTGGACATGATGACATTACTTTTTCTTTCTAGCCCTTCGTGCTTTGGACTCATTAGAGAGAAAGATTTTTTGTTTTAAGCATGAATCTCATTGCTATATTTTTCTTTTATTAAATTAGCAATAACAAATCAAGAAAAATTAATTTGTTCTTATAATCACTAATGATAAACTTTTTGGACATCATAACTCTGGCTTTAGTGTTCATGTCATCTTACTTTGCATGACTAATATTCCCCGTTTTCAGATGAAGAAACCAAGGTTTAGAATAGAAAACCACACATACTAAACTCAACACTTAAGACGAAGAATACATACCGACAACAGAACAAACCAAAGAATCCACACATTTTTAAGGGAATTACAGAATCATTTGGGCCTTCAATGGCCTATCTTTAGTAATTTATCTATTCAAAAGTTTACAGACTGAGAAAATAATTTAAGCTATTTCCTGCCAGTGCCTCTGATTAAACACTTGCAAGCCTTTCATGGAGTGGTTGAAAGCTAACGTCGTCTTTTCCCACTGATACAAGTTCTGCTTCCCTGGGTTGTACGATTTGCTCAAATACGACTTGTGACTTTCATTACGCTTCTTTATCTTCAGCATCCAGGAGAGTCCCTGGTATATAAATAATAAATCCTTATGCTCAGTAAATGCTATGAGAAAATGCAAAGCGCCACACCATACAACTCGAAATACAAGTCAAGCCTGGTATTGAAGTCTCTCCAACTTCAACGTATATCGAAATTATGTAAAACTCTTATAAACTTAGATCCAGTTGTGCTGGGGTGGAGAGACACTCTTAGAACATGGGCACAGGATCCTGACCTCCTTCACACTGGCAGTGACACTTTACAAGGACATGAGAACTCTTCTGACTGTTTAGAAATTTGTGTGCTCTTTGTATATTAACCCTCATTCAGAACTGAACGAAACCTCAAGTTACTACACTTGGTACGTAAGGGCACTTATGTGTTTACGTGACTTTTCCCAACATTAGCATTAATTAAAATGAAGAGTATTGTCAGGTTAGTATCTTCATTCCTAAGGGGCAAGAAATGTGGGGGAGGACTCATTTTAATACTGAGTAAATCAAAAATTAAGTAGTGACTATAACAATTACCATCTCCACCTCCTGCCCCTACCCCTTAGCTCTTTTTCCCTCCCTCTTTCCCCCCTCTCACCTCTCTCCTTTCTCTCTTTCATGATATATGTCACAGTGCCCCCATCAGAGGAGAACTGGAGTAAATAAAGAGAGAAGGAAGGAGCAAGCAAGCAAATGCTTCTTCTGAAAAACATCAGGTTACTTCCCACCCTGCTCAGTGCCAATCCCTGGCTTCTGATGACAGTGCTACCTGATGCGGAAAGCCTGGCATGTTCATGGATCTGCAGTGAGGTATAGAGGGCATACAAATGACCTCTTGGCCACTCTTGCTCCCCTGAAATCCTGCATACTTTCATCCCAACCTTTCCTTTGTGCTGTGCCAGGACTGGAATTTGTGGCCACTACTGTTCAGTCTTAAGTACAGGATGATTGCTATTGCAAAACCACGAGTAACAGAAATACTCGTGTTAACCAACTGATGGAAGTCACTTTAATAACTCTCCTTCCCCGGTTACTATTTAAATACACAGAAAATTTTGCTCTCTGTACACAGGAAAATTACTGAACTGAGAAGACATTGTTGAAACTTTGCATTTATTTACTTAATGGACCTGGTTAATGAGCTATTGTTACCAGAATCCAAGCATGCTATCAGCAAAACTTGAATTCCAAACAAGCATGTAGGTGCATTAAACCAGACCCTTCTGTTTTACTCTACACTCAGGAGTGATAGGCTATAAGTTATCTGTAGACTTGAAAAGTACTGAAAGCATTCTGGGTACCAAACGTTCAATGACTGAGCACTAAGCACCTCCAAGTCACAATGTATATATTGAATATCCTAACAAACTTAGGAAAACTCAGACAAGAAAATACTACCCCAGGAAAAATCATCAATTATTCAACCAGATTAACTGTGAAATGAACGAAAAGGTTTAGGAGCATGCTCTGGGTTTAAGAAGATACAATGTGGCCATTTAAATACCTTTGCTTTAACAGGAACTATAGTCCTGCCCATTAGGGGATGGCACTAGCAGAAGGAGCCTTTTACAAGTTTAGGTGAGATCCTGAGAGTGGGGCCATAGGACAGAATCAGTGAGCGCCCTTCTAAGAGTAACCACTATGACCATCCTCTGTCTCTTTCTACTATGTGAGTCCACAGGGATAGGGTGGCCGTCTACAAACTACAAAGGCAGCCCTCACAACAACCCAGCTGGGTTGCATCCCGATCTTGGCATTCTTGCTTCCAGAACTGTGAGAAAATAAATTTCTATTCTTTAAACTAACTAATCTATTTTATTATAGCAACCCAAGACAAATAGTACAACTTCTGCGGTTGTTGCCTTTCTCTTTCCATAAGAATCATTCTAGATCAGAATATAATTTGATCGTGTGTGTGTGTGTGTGTGTGTGTGTGTGTGTGTGTGTGTGTGTATGTATGTGTGTGTGTGTGTGTGTGTGTGTGTGTGTGTACCATAAATGTATTTATGATATAGAGGGTGAGAAATAGTTGGTTTATATTCATCATTGTTCAACTGCCAGTCACTGACAAAAAATACAAAAGAGAGAAAAAATCACACCACAATTATTCTAACAAGTAACTCAGAAATGCACTTTGAGTTGGGGGCAACCTCATTAGCAGTAAGTGCAGACATGCAGACATTCCCCCACACAAAACCTCTTTCATCAGCATCAGAAGGAGAATGCTTCCTGCATGCGTTGCTTCTCAGGCCCAGGCCTCTAACGCGCTTCTTGTTATATGCAATTAGCTCCATGCCAAGACTTAGTACACTTCATAATAAATCCCTTGACCACATTAACTGCAGGCTTGGCAAACCTGGAAAGGCTCTATTCAAGCAAGCAGAAAACAAGCCACAAACTTCTCCCACAGCAAAATGCACTTGCGGATGCCAACACACAACACATTTCAACAGTGTGCCTTGCCCTCCTCCATTCATCCCTCCCCCTCCCCGTGAGGCGGAGGAGGAGACAGAAAAATACAACCTGCCATGTGAGTGTGATTAAGGATCGCACAAGAACAAACAAAGCAAGACCCTTGGCTTATGCCTTCCCCTAGGCTTCAGTCTTGCTACTAGCTCATTCTCTGGCTCTAACCCTCCAGACCCATTCCCTCACCCCCACCTAAAGTCACTTCACAGATGAGAGGCAGCGGTTACCCTCATCTAAACAGTAACCATCTGTTGCTGGCGGGGAGGACTATGGCTCCTTCTCAGGTTTCCAGCTTTGGAACGTGAAGGCTGTGGTACATTATGGTGACTGTGTGGGAAACCATCTCCGAGCACAATTAATGAGTGCTTCCTCTTTTCATGCAGCAGCAAAGAATCAAACCTTCTAGTTGTTTCAGTGATCACAGTTAGTGAAAGTAATCAGAACAATGGCCCTGTTGGGGGGCAGGGGGCGTGGCTTGATGTTGCCCAAAACTCAGTTTCAATCTCCTGTTTATTTGGCTACTTAGAAACTCTATTCTTTGTCGGGGAAATACCTTGAGAAAGTACAAGATCTTTAATTTTGGAAATCTTAGATTATGATATGCTGACCTAGATAAAGAATATTTTAATCACAAGTAAATTACAATAAATTTAAAAGGAATGGGGGACATATCTTTATTAAAACTCTACTGAGTTTCTTTAGCATAATACATTTTGAACACCACCACTGTGCTAATTTCCAGCAAAGATGTCTTATGCTATTTCTCTCAGATCCTATGCAGGAGATTTCTAGTACTGGCAAACCTAAAAGATTAATATTTTATAATTCTCCCAAAAATCTGTATGTAACTACAACAGGAAAAAACACTCTGAAATCCTACATCTTATTCTCTTTAAAAGCTATTTTCTCCACCCTTCTCCCCCCCCACCCCCCCGCCAACCCCCAAAGAAGAAACAAGTAAATCTAAAGAGGTTTAGGAGCAGCTGTACAGTTCAGTGAGACACTGTAAGGACGTGACACCTGACTTTATCCCCAAAAACCAGAGAAAAGAGAGAACTAACTGTACACATTGTCCCCTGGCTTCTGCATGCACAGTGCAGCATGCTTGCTTGCAAACATAGTCAGGTATGCTCACTCTCACACACAAAATAGAAGGAAAAAAAAAGAAATATTAAAACTACTCCTATTTCAAGTTGTACAGGTACACAATATTAAATGCTTTAATGCTAACAAAACACCGTGTGTTTTTGGTTTAAGAAACTATTTTTCTCTTGGAATACGGTTTCCTTTTAATAGGACGGATCATTATTGCATGTCAAGATAAAAACCCAGTAAGATAATTTAGTTCCATGTAAATAGACTTACAAGAAAATATTTGGAGTCAGGACAATCCTAGGACATTTTGGTCACTGGGCTCCATGATTTATGGGTACAATAAAATTATATTTTTTAAGTAATAAAAGAAGGAATTCTCTTCCTGTCCAATAACATAAGAGGTATAAGAAAAGCAAGAAAGGAGACACTAGGATGAGTGGATGCACCCCCATCCTCCACTGGCCCCACTTTATTCACAAACTCCTAGCACTAAAAGCCTCTGAGGCTACTTTAGTCAGCCCAGGAGAGTCATGTCAAAGTGATGGAGACACTGGGGTCTGGCTCTTCTAACTGCTACTGTACTCCACAGAACAAACTAAACTCAGTTACCAATCAAGTCACAACACTTCTTTGAGAGACATCACTATCATTCACCTAAATGACTCTACCTTAAGGTCTACAGGGTAGCTCACAGCCAACTGTCCAAGAGTCCAAGAGTCTAGCAGGAGTCCAAGAGGAACCCAATTCAGTCACTGGGTTCTCGGGGAGAGAACTGAAAAGAGACTGTTGAGTTCATCAGTGGCCAACAGAAGCACAGAAGCTGAAAAGAGCAGACAGCAACTAGAGGAAAGAGACTACCCAAGTGACACAGACAAGGGACAGAGGGAAAAGGTAAATAAATCTTCATGCTGCCTCTTTCATCATCCCCCTGTGTCTCTCTCAATCTTGGGAAGGCTTGACCAAGGTGAGGTACCTAAGAAATAAATAATGTTTCCAAGACAACAGACTCAACCAACTTTTAAGCCAAGTTGCCTTACTAGTGGATTACTTTTTCCTGTGCTGAGCAATGAGTAATGAAATCTTATTAGACAGCCCAGGATACTGGGCATGGTGCTGCACACCTGTAATCACACACAGGAGGCCAAGGCAAGAGGCAAAGCCAGCCAGAATTACATTCCAGATCATTTTTCGAAAAAAAAACATCCAACAAAACATTGATTTAGAAACCTCGGATCAATTATATATAAAATCCAGTATACGTTTCTTTATGTATCCAACTTATTACATAAGCGAAGTTTGTGATCCCACAAAACATTCTCCTCTAGTCCTACCCAAATGTCCACTAATCCCTCCATGTGGTATCAGTTCTCAGTCTTTCTCAGCTCCTCTCTGGAAATTATTTAAGCAAACCTTACCTGCATTCACAGTTCAGCACAAATGCCACACTCAGCACAAGGCCGGCTTTATTTTCCCTCAGTCACCTCTGTCTTCACTGACCTCCCTGAACAATGGCTAAAGTAAGCCATTAGGGATGACAACAACAAAAGGCAGCCACTGGGATGTTTTTTAAGAGGCCCAGCAGTTTTACTCCCATCCTAAGATGGAGCCAACCTGTCCAGGACCTGTCAGCAGCAGGTTGCCTCCCTCTGCTTCCTGTGGTCACAGTCTGGGTCAGGACATTCTCAACACAAATGCTTGGGGTTAAGCAAAAAGCAATGGACTAAGAAAGCAGCAAGCCAGACAGATATCCAGTAAACTCAACACTGCAGCCACTTTCATGGTAGGCAAATATTCTCCCTGTAAGGAAAGTATAAACAAAAATAATAATTTAATAATAATTTACCACTTTGCCTTGGTATATGTGCAACTTGTTCATAAATAAGCATTAAATGAAGGCATAGAATCATATAATCAGAATAAAATATTATTTCAACTTAGTGCAAAGTCTCACAATAAAACAAAAATTCTCAATTATCTTATATTATTGTCATTGAGCTTGAAGCTCCTTCCAACATAATTACCCTTATTTATTCACAAAATCCCTCCTTATTCACACACACACACACACACACACACACACACACAATATTGAAGTTTCCAGGTTATTTTTATTTTTCTCTCTCATTTATATGAAAATAAAAACTTCTTAAAAATCAATAATTTAAATTTTATCTTCCACATCTCCATCATCTAGAAAAAAACAATTTTAAAAACATAGTTCAAATCCAAGGGCTTATTAAGGCTAGCAGACCCTGAACAAATTAAATTTTCAATGTCTCAGGACAGAGAGTAGCATTACCTATAAAAAGGGATAATCTAATTTGCGAGGCTATTACAATCACAAAAAGAAAGGACACACAGGCCTTGCAGATGACTCAAATGATGCCCAGCCTGACTACCTGAGTCCCTGGCATCTACACAGTGGAAAGAGAGAAGTAACTATCCTCTGACCTCCATACAAGCTCTGTAACATGTACATGAGTCCGTAAACACACACACACATACACACGCACACACACACACACACACACACACACCACAGAAGTGCACGGACACACTTGTACTCACATGCAAATAAATGTTAAAACATTTTTTAAAAGGATACTTTCTCATCACAAACACCATACCTAGCAGCAGCTAATGCTAAGTGCAACAAGGAAGGACTCTGTAGAAAGAGGAAAGGGGGCTTAATCTCACAGCGAGAGTATGCGGTAAACTCAGTTACCAATCAAGTCACAACACTTCTTTGAGAGACATCACTATCATTCACCTAAATGACTCTACCTTAAGGTCTACAGGGTAGCTCACATGCCACAAAGCAAAAGGTCAGGAACCCAGTTTCAGGAGCCACAGGCATTTGGAGGCCAAGGCAGGCAAACTGGAATTCTGTGGCACTTAGGCGAAGTAAGGCTACTCAGACTCCATGGCCTCTCCTACCACCATCTCTGCTCTAGATCCAAGTCTCTCAACACCCTCTCTCCTACACACTCTTGAAGCTCCAGCTCAAACCCTGCAGACTTTTCCCACCTCCTCTGAAAAGGTGCCTGTCTCTGCCTCTCCTTTCCCTGAGCTCCCATCAGATGCCTTTTGGAGAAGAGCGGCTATTGGCTGCATCCTTTTTATCACTGCCCATGACTATGTTTTCATATGAACACTTTTCATAAACTTCACGTTCTTAAAGGACCGGGATTATGACCAGGAAACAAGAGTGAGATTATAACCAATGCTAAGCTTTTCGATCCCCAAACTACCCGGTTAAAGCTAACACTTGAGAGATTTTCTTCTTACAGAGAAGCTTGCTCGAGGCCAAAGGTGGCAAAGGACTGGCATGAAGTCACAGCAGTAATGAGTGGAGAGGCGAGCCAAATGGTGCTGGCATCCAACTCCTCTCCTCTCCTGCTGCCCACTTACTCTACAAGAGTAGCTGGCTCAAATTAAGTGCTTAATAGACTGTCTTATTCACTAAACAGCCATTCGCTAACCAAGGAAAATAATAAAACAAGGGAAAGACCTTAAAATAGACTTGGTTCCCACCACAAGTAAATACCTAAATAATCCTTAAAGTAAACTTCTGTGATTGGATTATTTACCAGTTCTCAGACAGCACAAATTGTCTCCCATAGATTCCTCAAAACAAACTCTAAACTAAAACAAAACTTCATGTCTGAATCGAAAAGTTCTTTCCAAAAAAAAAAAAAAAAAAAAAAAAAAGAGCTCTGCTTATAAATCTGTGAATCTATCAGAAGAGCAATCCCTGGCTTAGTCTAGCCAATGAGGCCCTGTAAACAGTCTGGAACTTCTAGTAGACACAGCCACGAAAGGACGGCTCCTTCAAAAGACAGCCTTGAAGCAGGGGAGACAATTTCAGGGTCATCCTGCAGCTCTGTCTAACCCAAATCAATGTGACCAGATTCCATTTTAAAATGTAACACTGAATTTAATGAAATGCATATGAAACAAGAGAGGGAATCATAAATTAAAAGCCTTAAATTTAACTTGCATGAAAATCTTTTTTTTTTTTTTCCTTTTGAAAACTTATGTTTGTGTTGTCTGTTGTTGGGAAATCTAAAGGGATGTCTTGATTTTCTTCTCCAGAGACTGAGGCTGATAAATACCTTCAGCAAAGTGGCTGGATAAATTAACCAAACAAACTGGTAGCTCTCCTTAATACAAGACACTGAGGCCTGAATTGGTGTTCTGATCCAACACAATCACTGTCTATCCAGTCATCTCTGCAAGTCAATTGAAGACTTGGTCTTTTAGCCAGTCCTCAGCAGTGGGAATGACAGGCAGGCATTCTGCACTAGAAACTTGTGTTCTCCACATAAACTGAGTGCCAGTCACAGTGCTTCTTTGACTTCAGACTCGGAGGTTAAAAAAAAAAAAACTAGGTTGTGAGACAGACACTAAACATGCCAGTGTTTAAGTGCTGTCACTTAAGTGCCACAAGGACTCACATGAGCCAAGTTTCTCAGTGAGACACAGTTCTCTGTGTTGTGTTCTGCATGGTGCTTTCTGAGGAGCAACAGAGATGTCGGTTCTCAAGACTAAGATTCATAATTCTACCTGCATACACGGTGTGACTGGATTTGCTTTGGTCTCTTCAGTCACACCGGCTCCAGAGAATATGATACTCTGCAGTCCTCTCCCCCATTCAACACCTTGCGTTATCAGCTGCTTGACTAAACACTAACTCACAGCCTTTTCTGACTGACACATGTCACCAGAGAAGTTAAACACTTAGGCCAGAGGCATCTGCACCTGCCAGAGGTCTGTTAGTGAGGAAAGACATGAGAAGGACACTGCTTCATGTCTTCAGAACAAATGTACAAGGTAACGGGAACAGGCTGGGGGGATGGTATGGTTGGATGTTGGGAATAATGATAATGTTGCTTTGTTTGTAACTTTTAACTATATTCCTGGAGATCCATAACCAAAAGAGAGATAGCACAGCTTCCTTTTGTTTTTGTGTATTAACATTCTTGAAGAGCTCAGGAACCCATTCATTTTGAAATGGTAGCAATCCCTTCATAAAACTGCAAACACCCTTTTAGTAGAATTGCTTTCTAAGAAATAATTAAACCAGCAACAACAGGGATATCAGTATCAAGTGCCTTGGAATTATAAAGGAAGATGGAATCAAAGCATACATTTTTGTGAATGCTTACTTAGGGTTAGGAAGACAGCTAGTTTAAGAGCTTGCTACCCAAGCATGAGATTCTACAATTAGAGTACCAGAATCTACATGACAGACATCTGAGCTCAGCAGCATGCCTCTGTAACTCCAGGGCTAAGAGCTGGGGACAGAGACAGAAAGATCTTGGAAGCTTGCTTACTTGCTATCCTGTATAGCTGAAATGGAAAGTTCCAGAATCATTGAGAAATCCAGTCTTAGAAATAATAAGGTGGGGAATGACAAAGGAAGAAATCCAACATCAGCTCCTGATCTACCCCCACACACACACACACATCACAACATCATCATACACACATCACAACATATCATATTACACACACACACACAAAAGAATGCTTGGATGTACATACAACCTCCATCACTCACTAAATATGATCCTTGTTAAATGACAAATGGGTTTCCCCATCTCTATAAAAGATTAGAATTGGATGAGGTCTATAAAGTAACAGTTAAAATGCTCCATATAGTAAGCACAATGACTGGCATATCTTTAACACTTAATCTAACCATTTCAATGAAGATGCCATGTAATCATATAAGGAACTATTTTCCAGCACGGTGGTTACAAATCCAGGTAAGTGGGATGGCAAACAGTCTGCATCCAATGTCACAAGTGCCCTTTGACAGAGGCAGCTGATGGTTTTGGCATCTGATGCTATCTGCCAGTCTATTTAATCCATGTGAATGTTGGCCAAGCATGCCTTTTAACAAGCATCTTTCAGAGTATTTGTGACCAATATAAGTGTGTGAGCTAAATACAACCATCCTCGCTCAGAATCTCTTCAAACAGAACCTAGAAATGTAACTTAAAGACTCCTCTGGTCACAGGCAGATGTTTGCACATGACGCTCCTTAGAGACATTGCTATTGGGCTTCGTAGTCCAAGTCCCAGGCGTTGAATCCACTACACTCTTAATTGTCAAGTGGAAATCTAGTCATGGCTGTTAACCATCTATCCAAATATCTTTTGGATGTTTAATTAAATTGTTTCCTTCATACAGCACATCTGCTATCACACCACTCCAGCTTGCAGAACACACAGATCCGGAATACATACATTCCTACACACACATATGTGTGTATGTGTGCATTGAGTGCATATGTCGAGGACAGAGGTCAATGTTGAGTGTCTTCTATTGCTCTACACCTTATATTTCAAAACAGGGTCATAATTAAGTCCATTTAATTTTCATTTACTTGACTGTGCATCACTGTGTGCTTTGGGTAAAATATATTTAAAAATAATAAAGTAGCCCTTATTTCTTCATGTTAAAGAAATCAAGGCATTCATAAAAAGATTTTACAATGTTCCAAAACACAGAACTTGGTGTTACATATCTCAATAGCTCATATACATTGCATCTATTTGTAGAAAGGTAAAGCATGCTAGCAGCACATGAAGTAGTGGCTATCTTAGACTCTGTAGAAATAAAATCCCAGAGTGATCCAAATAGAAATGACCATGATAATGCATAAATTGGGGTAATGAAAAGAAAAACTCTTTGTTCTTGGCAAACTGTAGGAAGACATACCACAAACTTTAACCAACAATCTGAAGGCAGAAAACTTACATGAGGAAAGCAGAAAACCATAGCCTATCCACATTCCCCTTTGTAAACTCCTCTGTAAAATATCCCAGATCTGGAGACACAGAAACTATCAGAGACCACACTGAGAATTCAAGGCCTATGTAAGTCATCCTCCTAGTTGATCTTCTACTTCCAGGAATCTAATGCCCTACCCAGCACTCAACAGAAATGAACACTCAATGAAAGTCTCTCTAGAAAACTAGTATCTGATCATATTGACCCAACTGTGTTACAAACGTAGCAACTCACACCTGTTCACCATAGCACTTACCACATAATATGGGACTTCCCTTTAATCTAAAAGAAAGTATACATAACACACACACACACACACACACACACACACACACACACACAGAGAGAGAGAGAGAGAGAGAGAGAGAGAGAGAGAGAGAGAGCATGATGACATGAAATTTTTTTCTTCTAACAAGGATTACATACCACCAGGTCGTCCATGTTGGAACCCTATTCAACATATAATGAGAAGTATAGTGAATAGACCATGAATAGAATAAGCATAGTCCCATAAAGCACAAAGTCCAGGTGGTTGTTGCATAGGATCCAAAGAATAGAGGTCCTTTTTTGTTTCTTGAACTAAGATAAACGAAGAGAGATTTGAAGGCCTGTGACATTAAGTTCATCTAATGAAATGCCCAAGTCCTAGAGACCTACCCTTACTCTACCAGTCTTTGATATAAGTGGTCTGCCAAAATTATAAATTTATTTTTTTAGTTTTGTGACTATTAGTTTTGTTTTATTGTTAACTTCTCTGTGGTGTCTCACTGAAAATCGTTACAGAGACACCCCTTGCCCCCGACCCCGGCTTTCACAGCATGGCTTCAGTTGTCTTGCAATGCTCTGGGAGGGTTATCCTTTTCACCTTAGAGGACAAGATGTTGCCAAGCATAGAAATCCTTACACTTACCTCTGCTGTGTTAATCATGTAGGTGCAGTGGCCACATGCTTTGTCTTTCACACGTATGTCACACTAAGTCTCCAGCCATCAAAGCTGCAATCACTGTGATGTCAATACACATCAGCTACTATTACCAGCAATGTTACAAGCAGTATTCTTATTAGTTTTAAGGGGAAAAGCAATCCCCATAGAGAACACCCCATCTGAACACCCTATCTGTTTGCTGGGCCTATTGCTAGTTAAGACTAGTTTTGCTTGGGTTTGCTACAGTCACTCTGAATCAAAGCTGCACTAAAGGTTCTCTGGGGGAAGGAGGTGATATAACTACCAGGAAACAAGAGTGAGAGGGGAAAGAGAGAATAGGGAAGGGTGGGAGAGAAAACGACTGACTCCACCTCTCATAGGACCAGTAAGGCCCAGGAATACCTTTACAGAGGCTAAATGGACCAATTATCTCCCTGCTCCTCCTTATCTCCCTAACTCGCTGGTCAGAAGCCTCCGTGGTCTTATTAAGGATACACTGCATGACCTCTGTAAGCAGTTGTTGGGGAAAGTTAAGGCTCTGTAAAGTTCCATGGAACAAAACATTCTCGTGGATTTGTTGTGGCTTCTCCACCAGAGATCACATGAGGGCTGCTCCAAAATAAGCATGAGGAGATTAAGGTGACTTACAGCACTAAAAATGAGGCTACGCTGAAAATCACAGGGCTTAACTACCCACAGTGCCCCGAAGCACTCTAAAAACTGAAGGTCTACAACCAAGATCTAAGCATAAAACCTCATGTATCATGGGAGAGGATAAGTGGGCCTGCTGTAAATTTTATGCCTTTTAAGGAAAATTCTTTTTCAAAAAATTACAAATATGAAAAGCTGAGTTGGAGAAAGATCTGAAAGCAATAGTAACAGATTCAATCAATGGTTTCAAATTAATCCCAAAGACTCAGATTTTTCAAAGTTCTATCACACTTTCCAAGGACATAATTCTAATTTTATAGAAATGTATGCAAAACGCTGAAAAATATGGTACATTTCTATCTATCCAATTATGTTGGCATGTCTTGATCCCTGATGAAATAAGAAAAATTGAAAGCTGATCACATAGTATCTGTTTCCACAAAGGGAACATCATGTGATTGATTATCCCCGATTGGGCCAGGGAAGGGTGTGCACCCCTGATCAGCTTATGCCCGGAGATAACTGACCTCAATAAAATTACTTTGTCCAGATTCTGGCCTAAGTCCTATAATAATCTCTAGACAAACAGCTCAATAGTAATGTCCTTGGGTCCCCTCATTACCCCATCCTGACCCTGCCTATAAGAATCTTCCTAGTTTTTCTTATTTCTTTCTCCTCCTCTTCTTCTTCCTTCTCCTCCTCCTCCTCCTCCTCCTTTTCTTCTTCTGCTACAGCTGCTCCTCCTCCTCCTTCTTCTTGATATCCTTCTTTTTTTCCTCTTCTTTTTCTTCCTTCTCGTCCTCCTCCTCTTCTTGTTCTTCAATAGATTTTTCTGCCTTTGCTCTATTTTCTCCTATGTGGCCATGTCTCTGTACCTTGGCAGCATGAGATACTCCAGTTGACTTTTAATGTCCACTTAGTATCCATCACCTGAACTTTTGAGTCATGAGAAAGGGCCCATCACTCTTAAAGATCTGCATCAATAAAAGTATAAAGCAAATCAAGAAGCATTCATTAATGAGAACACATCAACAATGACAGGAAAGGGAGAGCCTATGGCTTTTGACTCATAGTCCAGGCATGGTTTTCCTATCCTAAGCTTAACCTGAGAGAAGCTTCAGTCTCAATTAATGTGGCCAAACATGAATCAACAGTGGTGGCAGGATCCAGGAGAAACAGCCAGGCCTCTGATGAATTGACATGAGTCAGCAGGAACCACAGGATCAACAGGGACACCAGGAGAAGTTCTCTGCCATACCTCTCTCAACAAAATGAAGATCAGTAAAGACAAAGATGGGAGATCAACAAAGCGTTGTAAAGCTAGGTATGCAAGCCATCCATCCATGCTGAGTACGAGTTATACTCCCTCCCACTATGTATACTTCCTCCAAATATTACATGTCCTCCCACAGGTCTTGTCCCAGCAAACACCATGTGAGTCTGTCTTAGCAAAATTTCACCTGAGTCTGTCTTAGTAAAACTCTGTGTGAGTCTGTCTCAGCTAACATACCCAGAAACTTCTATTTCACTCTGCCAATCGACCTGACTTCATAGAAACAGCAAGAAGCAGGGAGAACATCACCAAAAGTATTTTTGGTATTTTTTCCTATAAAGTCACAACAAACGATAACCAGTAAAAATAAATAAATAAATAAATAAAAATAAAAAATGGCAAGGCATACCAATACCATCCAGTGTCTTCCACCATCTGTTGGGTTATATTTATACTCCTTATTAACATCATATGTCTCATGTGTTTGCCTTAGCAAAACATGTTTTCATCTGTACCTACTTCATTAGAACATTCCTTCAGGTATCTACTTTAATAAAACATCCTTTCACCTGTGTCTGCTTCAAAAAAAAAAAAAAAAAATTCTTTCACATGTCGACTTTAATAAAACATCCCTTCACCCGTGTGCCCCAAAACATCATTTGACGTAAGAGACTTTCCAAAGAAGCTAATAGTTTCCACTGCATGTTACAGAGTATAGAGAAGTTCAAAGCAAAGAGTAACCTGGACAGGGGAAATGTTGATAGAGATGGCCAACTACCCTACAGGCCAGATAGTTTACCAAAGACAACTAGGAAAACAGATGCTAACAGCCCTCCTGGGGACAGATCAAACCTCAAACACTAGCCCCCAAAGCTATCCTTACACAGTGACCTGAAACTAATTCAATGAAGCAATACATGCCCCAAAGCATAATCAGTCGCAATTAGTGGAGCCTCCTAGCTATTGTGGTACCAGAGAGACGAAGCTATAAAAATCATCTCAGTGTAACCACAGAAATGGCAAACTTTAGGAAAATAGGATGGTCTTTCCAAGTAACTAAAGAAACAAGCAACAAAATGTTTATCATAACGTATGAGGAATCTGATTTCAGAATTGCTGTGTTACCTAAAATGTCTAGTCCTCAAGGATTACAAGAAAGGCTGAGAAAAAAAGAAGGCAAAAAAGCAGGTACCCAGAACTACCTGACAGGGCCAAGATATCAAATGTAACAGACCCCACAGTAACAGATATAAATATGCCCAAAGAACTAAGGGTTCATGCTCAAAGAAATAAAGGTTGGTGTGGAAATAACGTTTTATTAGACAGGAAAGATCAACAAAGACAGAGCCATTGTTTTTAAATTGGAAATTCTAGCTACAAAAGGTAAAATAACCAGCATAGAAATGGAACAGAAGGGATTAACTATGTTTGTGAACTGACAGAAGGATGAACAAACTGGGTCAATACAGATTACATAATCAAAAATATAAGTTGTAATAAGTGAAGAAAATAGGTTATGAAGAAACGGGAGACGCAGCTGAGCACACATACCAAGTGGGACCACCAAAGCCCAAAGAGTAAAAAGTAAGAACAGTGTCAGCAAGAAGAGAGGACTGATACTTGTCCAATTTGATGAAATACTAATTTAAAAACAGTAATCCAGGACGCGCAGCAAACTCCAAGCAAAATAAACACAAAGAGATACACACCCAGACACATCATACTAAAAATACTCAAAGACAGGAACGAGAGTTTTTTGAAAGAGGAAAAACAAGAATGACTTGTCACATACAAGGAAGCATCATTAACAGTTAACTTCTCATCGGAAGCACTTGAGGCTACAAGGCACTGAGTTTACCATAGTCAAGGGGCTAAAAGAAAAACAAACTTTCAATCATCAGTCTTAGGTCCAGTAAAGCTGTGTTTCAAAACTACATGTGAAAAATAGGTATTAATATTTATTGCCATGTATTGGTTTGTTGGTATGCTGTGTGATAGTTAGATTTAATTCTCAGTTGGACTGAACAGAGAGTCGTGTAGAAAATCAGTAAGCACACTGGTAGGTGTGTCTCTACTGGTGTCTCAGGATAAATAGCATGCGAATCAGTGAACTGATGAGAAAAACACATCATGAGTGTGGATGGCACTATCCACTAGGCTAGAGACCCAACATCATGGCCCTTCATGAGTTACTGTATTTTTAGCTGTTGCCACTGCCCATGAACATCTTTTAATTTCCAGTTGTAATCAGCTCTCCAGGAGGCATGTAGACATTCAGCTTTGAGTGAATACCACCACCGATATAAGGCCTGCAGCTTTTCCAGATTGAGTTTCCTTAGCTCCTCAGCCTACAGTCTCCATTGAGAAGCTATTCAGCCTCTGATCCTGTGAGCCAACCAAATCAATCCCCATAGATACTTTCTACTAGTTCTCTCTCAAAAAAGAACTCTGTTCATTATATTAATATATCAATGTGAAGCATTAAAAATAAGAAACGTGAACACTTTCAGAATACAGAAAATAAAAATGTGCCTGTCTGTGGCTTTTGTCTGCTTATCCCAGTCCTTGAGAAGCCAATGCAGGAGGATTGCCAAAAGACTGAAAGTGTTATAGAGTGAGCTCCAGGTTATCCAGAGCTGAAATGTGAAAGAGGAGAGGAGGGGAGGGGAGGAGAGGAGAGGGGAGGAGAAGGGGGAGGGGAGGGGATAGAGGAAGGGAGGGGGAGGGGAGGGGAGGGGAAGGGAGGGGAGGGGAGGGGAGGGGAGGGGAATGGAGGGGAAGGGAGGGGAGGGGAGGGGATAGAGGAAGGGAGGGGAGGGGGAGGGGAAGGGAGGGGAGGGGAAGGGAGGGGAGGGGAGGAAAGAGCCTCCCCTCCCCCAATTACAGAAGAAAAAAATTGCAATTTGTGTATCTGACATGGGCTTGTATTCAGAATGTATGAAATACAGAACTCCCAAGTAAAAATAAAAGCCTTTTAATAGGCAAAAGGATCTGAACAGGTATTTCCCCAATTCAGATGTAAAAATGGCTAATAGCAAACAAAAAGATATCTGGCATAAGTATTCATCAGTAAGACATAAATTGGTTATCAGAAAAAAAATCACTGTACATCTACTTAGCATGGATGCCAACAAAACCACAACTATCCCAACGTATCTACAAGGAACTGGTTCCAGGATATCTCCTATTCTCTGAAAGTAGCCAATGCCCAAGTGAGTTTACAAAACGGCTAGGTGTTTATAGTTCTGTACACCTTCAATGACTGCAGAAGATAGGTGCTATATGTATAGTTGTTGAATCTTTGCAGCTAGGGACTTAGAAGAGCAAGTTATATGTATACCTAAGACAGGCAATGTTCAAAACATGTTTGATCCTTTGCTGGTTAACTTTGATGTGGACAATGCAAGTACAATGGGCCACTTGTCCTCAGAAGGTCAGCGAGGTACAGAATGATTGAAATCCTTGTACATTGCTGCTAGAATGTAAACCGCTGTAACCAATTTAGCAAATACTACAATTGCTCCTCAAAATATTAAACAGAGATTTACCTCATAACTCAGAAGGGGCACTTCCAGGATTGTTCCCAAGAAACAGCAAAACACATGTGCACACAAGCCTTTGGTGTAAGTGTGATTAACATTATCCTAAGTATAAACAATCCAAATATTCGTCTACTAATGAATGAATAAACATGTGGTTCAGCTGTGCAATGGAATTACAAAACTGAAAATTGACTTGACAATGAAAATTAATAAGTAATAGCTTCTGCTATAGTATAAATGGAGTTTGAAAACATTAAGTGAAAAGAGCCAGTTACAAAAGATAACGCATTGCATGATTCCATTTAAACAGACCACCTAAGACAGACAAATCAAGAACTTAGATTGGTGGCTAGTGGTCATAGACAATAAAAGTTATTTTTACACTTTTATTACTAAAAGCATTAATCTTATTTTTTAATACAGAAATGAGATTAACAAACAAAATCTTAACAGTATATAGCTAAATACAAATCTTGATTAAAAGAAACTATCTCAGGGATATTACATCAGTTTAACACAGAAAATAAATAATTCTACCAAAAAAGAGATTGTAGAGAAAATTGTCATGATCTTAAAGATACCAAAACTAACTAAATAAAATACCCACTTGTGAGGAATAAAGTAAAATAGTATATTATAAAAACAGGAGAGCCGGGCAGTGGTGGCGCATGCTTTTAATCCCAGCATTTGGGAGGCAGATGCAGGCAGATTTCTGAGTTTGAGGGCAGCCTGGTCTACAGAGTGAGTTCCAGGACAGCCAGGGCTACACAGAAAAATCCTGTCTCAAAAAAAAAAAAAAAAGAAAGAAAGAAAGAAAGAAAAAGAAAAGAGAAGAGAAAAGAAAAGAAAAAAAGAAAAAAAACAGGAGAAATTTTCTTAACACTAAAAATGGATAAAACAGAGACATAATGAGATTCTGCTTCAAAAGAAACCCCCTGGAGCAATTGTTTCTTTACCCACACACTGAAATGTATCACTATAAGAAAGGGAGACATAACAGCAGAAAATGAGCAAATTCAAAAAATCATCAGATCTTACTACAAAACCTTATACTTAACGAAACTGGAAAATCTATGATGAAGTGATGATTTTCTAGACAAATACCACATACCAAAGTTAAATCAAGATCAGATAAACTATTTAAACAGTCCCATAACCCACAGGGGAAATAAAAGCAGTCATTAAAAGTCTCCCAACCAATAAAAGCTCAGGAACAGATGGTTATAGTGCCAAATTTTGTTAGGCCTTTGAAGAAGACCTAATACCAATACTGTCCAAACTATTCCACAATATAGAAACAGAAGGAACACTACCCAATTTGTTCTATAAGCCACAGTTGCACTGATACATAAATCACACAAAGACCCAACAAAGAAGGAGAACTTGAATATCGATGCAAGATACTCAATAAAATTCTTGCAAACTGAAACCAAGAACACATCAAGACAATCATTCACCATGATCAAGTAATCTTCATCCCAGTGATGTAGGAATGGTTCAATATACAGAAATCCATCAACATAATCCATTATATAAAGAAACTCAAAGAAGAAAATCACATCATCATCTCATTAGATGCTAAAAAAGCCTTTGACAAAATACAACAACCCTTCATGTTAAATGTCTTGGAAAGCTCAGGAATTCAAGGCCCATACCTAAACATAGTAAAAAGCAATACACAGGAAACCAACAGCCAACATCAAATTCAATGGAGAGAAACTTGAAACAATCCCACTAAAATCAGGGACTAGACAAGTCTGGCCACTCTCTCCCTCTTTACTCAATATACTATTCAAAGTTCTAGCTAGAGCAATTAGGCAACAAAAGGAGGTCAAAGGGATACAAATTGGAAAGGAAGGAGTCAAGGTATCATTGTTTGCAGATGATATGATAGTATACATAAGCCACCCCAAAAATTCTACCAGAGAATTCCTATAGCTGATAAACAACTTCAGCAAAGTGGCTGAACATAAAATTAACTCTAACAAATCAGTAGCCTTTCTGTACTCAAAGGATAAATGGGCTGAGAAAGAAATTAGGGAAACATCAGCTTTCACAATAATCACAAATAATATAAAATATCTAACCAAGCAAGCAAAAGATCTGTATGACAAGAACTTCAAGTCCCTGAAGAAAGAAATTAAAGAAGGCCTCAAAAGATAGAAAGATCTCCCATGTTCATGGATTGGCAGGGTTAACATAGTAAAAATGGATATCTTACCAAGAGCAATCTGCAGACTCAATGCAATCCCCATCAAAATCCCAACTCAATTCTTCACAGAGATAGAAAGAATAATTCTCAACTTCATATGGAATAACAAAAAGCAGAGGATAGAAAAAACAATTCTAAGCAGTAAAAGAACTTCTGAGGGAATCACCATCCCTGATTTTAAGCTATATTCATCCCTGACCTCAAGTTGTACTACAGAGCAATAATTATAAAAACTCCATGGTATTGGTACAGAGACAGACAGATAAATCAATGGAATAGAATTGAAGACCCAGAAATAAACCCGCACACCTAAGACACTTGATCTTTAACGAGGAAGCCAAAACTATACAATGGAAAAAAAACAGCATCTTCAACAAATGGTGCTGGTCTAACTGGTGGTCTACATGTAGAAGAATGCAAATTGATACATATTTATCACCGTGTACAAAGCTCAAGTACAAGAGGATCAAGGACCTCCAAATGAGACCAGGTATACTGAATCTAATAAAAGAGAAAGTGGAAAAGAGCTTCAAATACATTGGCACAGGGGAAATTTTCCTGAACAAAGCACCAATGGCTCAGGCTCTAAGATCAACAATTGACAAATGGGACCTCATGAAACTGAAAAGCTTCTGTAAGGCAAAGGACCTTGCCAATAGGAAAAATTGGCAACCTACAGAATGGGAAAAAAAATCTTTACTAACCCTACATCTGATAGAGGGCTAATATCCAAAACATATAAAGAACTCAAGAAGTTAGACACCAATAACCCAATAAATCAATTTTTAAAATGGGGGCACAGTGTTAAACAGAGAATACTCTTTGGTTGGTGGTTTAGTCACAAGTGTGGATACTTGAAACCCACTTAGAAGGAGAAAAATAATAATCCCAGGAGGTAAAAGAAGGTAGGGATCTGGGTGGGAGAGGGGAGAGGGAGGAAAAAAGGGGGCAGGATCACGTATGGGGGGAGACAGGGGAGAAGCCCTGAGGACCAGGAGAATGAGTAGAAATATGCAGCAGTGACGGGTGGGGGACTGGGGGTAACCACTAGAAAGTCACAGACACCAGGGATGTGAGAGGCTCCCAGGAACCAATGGGGATGACCTTAGCTGAAATGCCCAAGAGTGGGGAGATAGAACCTAAAGAGACCACCTCCAGTAGATAGACATGGCCTCCAGTTGAGGGAGGGAACACTCACCCATCTCAAAATTTTTGACCCAGAATTGTTCCTGTCTAAAGGAAATACAGAGGAGAAAATAGAGCAGAGACTGAAGGAAAGGCCATCCAGAGACCATTCTAACTTAGGATCCATCCTATGTGCAGACACCAAACCCCGACACTATTGCTAATCCAAAGATATGTTTGTAGACAGGAGCCTGGCATGGCTGTCCTCTGATAGGCTCTGTCAGCACTTGACTGAGACAGATGCAGATACAGCCAACTACTGGACTGAGCCCGAGGACTCCTATGGAAGAATTAGGGGAAGAACTTAAGGAGCTGAAAGGGGTTGCAACCTCATTGGAAGAACAAAATCAACTAGCCAGACCCCTCAGAGCTCCCAGGAACCATGCCACTAACCAAAGAGCATACATGGGCTTCTCTGTGGCTCCACTACATATGTATCAGAGGACTGCCTTGTCTGGCCTCAGTGGGAGGAGATGCACTTGGTCCTGTGGAGGCTTGATACCCCAGGGAGGGAGGATGCTAGAGGGGTGAGGTGGGTATCTGCTGGTGGGGGAGAGCACTTTTTAGTGGAGAAGAGGAGAGGAGATGTGGTAAGGTGCTCATGGATGGGTAACTGGGAAGGGGGATAACATTTGAAATGTAAATAAATAAAATAATTAATAAAAAAAGAAAAAAAACAAAAAATATGAGCACATCCACTCTTTCTATCACACATTATCCTATGGTTCCTAGCCCACACACTAGATTAAGGAAAGGATAACATTGTGTGTTCATAAGTAACATAAATGCTTTCATTAAAAAAGTCTTTCAGAAGCAAAAAAAAAAATCTATAGTCAAAATCCTGCCAATAGCAGGATACTGAATCAGCACATAAGGAACAAATGAATTTTTATTCAAAAAAAATTAGAAAACTATTTAAAGTTGTATTTTTCAAAAGAACAAAAAGATAAGATGTGTAGGCACAATTACAACACAGTATATGCCAAGTTCACTGAAGAATATTTCTTAAGAAGTGTAATTTCATGAGAATATCAAAAATAACTAAGAAAATATACCATATCTCTTAGAGAGGAAAAAAAAAAGACTGCAAACATAAACATGACAGTTGTTCCTAAAGTCACATTTAAGTTCACTGAAATTTCGGCAACAGAAACTTGAAAAGCTTATTATGGAACTTACTGGAAGGAAGAAAGGATCGGTAGCCTAGACTTTAAAACAAAACAGAATAAAACAAAATAAAACTCAGAAACGAAGGGACATGCCCAACTAAGCAGCAGAACTCAGAATAACAGTTTATGAAGATAGTGAAGGATTATCTATCTACATGAATAGAAAGTAATCCAATGAGAGTCTCATGGAGAGAGAGAAAAATAAACGATACAGGAGAACAATAGTGAATAGGCAATCACTCAGGATAGATGTGTTCAAACGTTTCATCTGGAGAATTGATTATATAGAGAATGAAAGTTCACTCACACCTCACAACCGAAATTCAACTACAAATGGATTAAGGATCTAAGACAATTTCAATATGACCGTGATGTGGACCAAGATGACTTAAAGAAGGCACAGAAACACAAAGCATAAGAAAGTGAGTCTCTTCCCTGCCTTTTTAATATTATTTCCATTGACTTAACATTCACTAATAGTCAGATGCTGAAGAACCGAGAGGCAGCAGTCTAGTAAAGAGCTGCTATGTTCTGCCTCTTACAACAAAGGTTGAAGGTGTGATTTTCAACCATTTTACAGGTATTCTTTAATGTAAATGTAAATGCTGGCATTCCGTGATCTAGACAGCATAAATAATTCTGAACGGAATATGATAGCAGTTTTCTTTTCAGAATAAGAAATAAACAGAAAATTACCTACAAGCCATGTTCCCTGAAGTGTCTTTGGGGATCACTAACACAAAGGAAGACAATGTGACTGTGTTTGTTAAGTGAACAAAATAATGCAAACATTTGTCTAGACTTTGTCATCACTCCCAAAGAAAAAGGCAAGACAGCGCAAGCAGGAGGGTAGATAGCACAGTGGCCCCCAACATGAAGACAGACACAATAATGCTGGTGCCTTACCAAAACTACCAAGCTTTGGTTTTGACATAAAACATAAAAGAGTCATGGTTTATTATTCTTCAATAAAACACTTCCAAAAAACTAACCTGCTTTTATTTCATATGCTTTTTATAAATTACTAAAATTGATTTTTAACATAATTCGTACCTCAGAGTTACTTACAAAAAAAAACAAGCATGAGAAAAGGCAAATGACGGCTTCCAAAGGGAAATGTTCAGACTCAAAGAAAAAGCTATTAATTTCTAGCTGAAGTAATAATATTTGAAACAGATGTCTATCTACTTTCAAACTGGATCATGGTTTACACAGTTTAATAAAAGTTTAATTAAGGCTCTGCAACAATGTAAACTTGATCATGTCCTGCAACTAAACACTTGTTTAATATTAATGTCTCTTCAAGCTCCAGTAATGCTAAAGTTAACCAGACTTTCCATAATTCATCCAAGAGAAAATGTCATTCACACTAAAAATATACAATTGGTCTTATTGTTTAGAAGAAATCATTTGAAATTAAAATGGAAGGATCCCAAATTGAGTAATAAGGGAACAATACAAGTTTATCTGTACAATGTTTTTATCTCTAATTAAACACTTACATTTTTAATATGAATCTTTGTAACCTAAAAAGGTCTACAGCTGGAAACACTTTAGAAGAAAATACTTCTCATTAAAACAGACCAATTGGCTTTGTAAAGTCCCCTCATTCTATTTTAGAAAGGCATTGACATACAGTAACCAGTAAGGCAAGCTGTCAGCTCTATATCAAGAGCTGGAACAGAACAAGAGTACACACTTAGAGACCATTGCTAGATGCTAGGGAAGAGCTGTGTAGCATCTAACTCCCACACCATTTTCCATCTACAAATACTCTCACTTTTAAGTTTTAATTTGATGTTTATTTTATTAGAAATACATTTCCTCAACATTTTGAAATAAATTAAGATTAAAAGAGTGATTTTTTAAGGAATTGTGAATTCATCTTTTTCATTTATCCTTTTTTTCTCCCCAAACCTCCCCACTTCCCTAACCACCCAATTTTATTCTCTCTCCCTCCCTCCAACATTCCCACAACAAGAAACTAAAAAGAAAATCAAAACAGACACAAGAAAAACCAAAACAAACAAACAACAACATAAAAGGTATACACGATTTGTTTTGTATTGACCAACTACTTCTGGGCATGTGGTCTGCCCTGGGATGTGGTCAGTAGACCCAGGGATACTACACTGGAGAAAACTGTGTTCCCTCTCCCACCAGGAATCAATTAAACATAGCATCTTGGTTAGGGGTGGGACTGTCTACTTGCCCTTCTCCATGCTGAGATGTTCTGAATTGATGTTCTCACTGCCATTTTACAGGACAGGACACAGAGTTGAAGAGCCCAACCTGTCAACCCTAACATCCACATCCAAAAACTATAAGACTAGAAATACATTATCAATTCCATAAATTAGAAATTGAAAATTGATCCAAATCAAGGTAATAAAAACAGAAGACGGGAAACTCCAATGGGGGGAAAAAAGGAGATTCCAAGTTGAGTGCAGTGTGGTTAACACAGTATCTTTAACACAGTATCTTACAAAAGTGGGTTATGATAAAGCAAACATGGTATATATATATATATACACAGAGCTATGTATATATATATATATACACAGAGAGAGAGAGAGAGAGAGAGAGAGAGAGAGAGAGAGAGAGCAGAGTTTCAGCCATAAAGATGAATGAAATTATGTCATTTGTAGGAAAATAGATGGGACTTAAAGTAATTACATTAAGTGAAATAAGCCAGACCCACAGATACATATCACATCTTCTCACATATAGGGAACCTAGAGAGCATGACAATATAAAAGAGACGAGTTGGCAGAAAGATGAAGACTGTGTGGAGGGGAAGCGAGGGGGCAGGACAGAGAAGGGGATGATGGTGAACAGTACATGGCATACTTGGATGGGGATGTCTCTGCGTAGTGCATTGCTGTACAAGGAGTTTGATGCTGATGAGAATCAGCCAAGAAGAGTAAGTAGCGCTGTGAAAATTCATGGATGAAACTACACATACGGAGCACACCTACGGGTCATTCTGTTCATGTGCAGTCCAAATTCCAAGAAACAAGTGCATATAAAAAGGGAATCGGCTTCTTTTGTTTTATATTCTTTCTCATTCTGAGTCAAGAGCTTTAGTACCATAAACCCTGACCCATTTGCCATTGCCGGGGTGGGGGTGGCACTCCTACCATTTCTTCAGAACTCCAATTTCCCTCTTACAAAGACAAAGTCCATAGGATTTAGTAGAACCTTCCTTTTTTGTATTAACAGCAAATGCTCCAGGATGAACCGTGAGGGATCTGGGCAATTTGTCTCCTCAATTACATTTCAGTTGGGTTGATAAGTGTAATTTTCCTGTTAGCACATGCTGACATAGAAACATAAAAACATAGAGGCATGCTGAGATGAAAACTTTGGTATGGCTAATGAAGAAAATACCACTGAAATACAACCCACTCTAGACTTGACTGCTAAATAAAATTATAGTCTCTTAAAAGGAAGTTACTGATCAACTTGAAGATAACAAAATATATTAAGTTTCCTGTACATTTTAAGGAAGTCTATTCATCAATCTCAATACAACACAAATAGTTAGACTTTTAGAAAAAAAAATACAATGGGTGCTAACTTTTGAAAGAAGGAAACAGTTTAGCCACACAACCTCAAATCCAGCTAAATCTCCATAGCTCTATTAAAAAGCATTTTAAAAGAGAAAACTTAGTATTGAAAGCCATGAAAAAAAAGGTTAATCAAGAAGGCTATGGGGAAATTACTTCTCAGTGATTAAAGTGATTGCAATCAAAGAAATTAATTTATTATATGTCCTCTTTGTAAAATTAGCCATTATAATTCCATATATTATAATCAAACACAAAGATAAGTCTGGACCTAAACAAAATCTTTTTGAACAACTGCTTTAAAGTTCTTGTAAAAAATAATTTCAAGAGATGAATTATGAATTAATAATGGCAAAACTATTGCCCCTTGATCAAAGTCATTTGTTACCATCAAGTAAAGTGTTCATATGAACTTGTCTGGAAACAACCACATGATAACTTTCTCATATATACGTATAAAATCTTAGAGCTGACAGAAGGATTTAGACAGTAAAATTCATTCCCTTTGGTCTTTGAGATCCAAAACCCTACATGAAGACAAAGATAATCTAAAGCAGTTAATAATGGCTTGCTCTAAGAACCTGTCAATCTGCAATTGTCAAGCAAGGTGACAGGACCAGAGCATTTAAGATCCAGTGAGGTGGCCAATGTCATTTGAATCCATCAATCTGAAAACAAATTCCTACTTTTCCTGCTTCCCCTCAAGTCCTCTTTCAATGTGCTGGTCAACTGGAAGAGGAAACAGAGGTAAAAAATAAAATAAAATAAAATAAAAATAATAAATACTGAAATGTATGATGCTACCCCACCTGTTACTGTGATGAGAAATTACAAACACATTATTATTTGACCTGAAAAATGAGAACATAAAGAAGACCTGAATTATATAAGATTACAAAAGTTAAAGTAAAAAATAATCAACTAGTCCTTCCTTATTTTACGGTTTCATAATGAAATTATGAAGGGTCACTCAATGCTTTAAATGGCAGGTAAAATTAAAATAAATAAAAGGAAATGCCCTTGAAAAGCATTGCAAGCCTCCAGAACATACGAGGTCGCAGAGCAGAGGTTACATCATTAAATCCAGTAACATGATTTTCACATAAGCTGGATCATTAGCAAAGCAAATATCGGATTATTTATGCCCAACATAAACAGATTTTCCATAATGGAAAAATTATATTTTAGAATCTAAGGAGTCAGTAAGGAAGCTCCCTATCTGTTGGAAATTACAGCGTAACTTTGTATGTTCTTACAAAATCTATACTTCTTTAGAAAATCAAATGGTAATTATTTAATGAGCGAAATGCTCTCATTTGACAGAATACCTTTAATATTTTAAATATTAAGCATTAAGAAAAAAATCAGCACTTTTATTTTAATGCTGAAATTCATATTAAATTTGCTTTCCACATAGCAAGGATATATATTTAATCTGGTTATTTTGGGATCCAAAGATTTCTTTTGTTGGACTTCACTGCCATATTCTAACATATTTTATTTTAAAAAAAATCGTGCTTAAATCGAAGATGAGGTTTCCTTCTGAAAAAGTCTAATGAAGCAAAGGGTAAGGGTAGACAATATTTTAGGCAGCAATGTGCAACCAGCTTGACATGCAGTCATGCTTCATTCCATGCCCTAAGGCATGCTGGGAGCAGGTCACAAATGACCACCCAGTATCATCTGCAAACAGAGAAAATGTATTTACACGGTTCAGGATGAAAATCTTTTTTTATGGGTCTTTCTTGAGTTATTTTTGCAATCTTCCTATTTCTTCTCAAAATTCAATGTGAGCTCTTTTGCAAGGAAAGCAAGTGGGTATACATACATAGAATGCCTCCTTTAAATTTAAGTTCAAAATGGCATTTCATATAAACTGGTTGATTTAAAATGATTCTCCCTTTCCACAACATTCTATTATAAACAAGTTATCTGAACTGCCCAGGTTCCCAACTTTACCAAAATATTATAGTACTGAATCCATGTTGACTAACTACCTCTCTCCACAAAAACGTATCTCTCACACAACACATGGATTCCACAAAAATGTGAGTTGTAAGAAGTGAAAGCTTCACTAGATGGAAGGAAGAAAGAAAGAAAGGAAAGAAGGAAGGAAGGAAGGAAGGAAGGAAGGAAGGAAGGAAGGAAGGAAGGAAGGAACCATAGATGGTACTTGCTGAACAAAATTGTTATATAAGTAAAAATTGACTTCACCATTTCACTTCAAAAATATTTCTTCAAAATCTTGAACACTTTCTTTTACTATCTGTGGTACTCAGGAGCAAAGCCTGGGCCTCCCACAAACCACAACCTGGCTAGGAAAGACCACAGAGGTCTGTCCCCAGCAGAGCACTCTCTCCTTCTCCTTCATTATTCTCAGAATACAATTACTAACTACACTGCTCTTAACCATTCTTTAACTCCTCACCAGTCTTTTTACTAGGACAGCACCTTCCACATGCAGTTACTCCTGTCTGCGCTGTCATACACAAGTCTCTAACTCACACCAAAAGTCTTTCTAAGCTTAAACTTCCAGGCCCAGAGGGCCAAGGGCAATCATCTTTGTGCCTTCAAACCAAGCAACAGATGGATTTCAATATCTAAGCCTGGCCGTGGCAGAGGAGACTGGTGTGAGCACCCAGAGTCTCCACTGAAAGCAACTCTCCAGAAATCAGTTCCCTTATTGAATCTTCAGTGGGATGGTTGGACAATGACGACTATGATACCTTTTTTGCCTAATCCTGTATGACTTCATTTTGACCATCTACCACTGAATTACACTTCTTCATGTTTCTCTACTCTGTGTTACAATTACGCCTTGCCAATCTGGCAAGTTTTCGAGTATACAGTAACACATAAGGTCACTGAAGAATTTGGCAAACATAATGGGGAAGGTAGGCTTTGATTGGCTCACAGGGTATTCATTTATATAGGAAATTAAGATTTATGCAGCACCTAAAGGGAAAAACGAGTCGATATAATCCACTAATTCTTTTAAAATCTCAAGGTTCTACCACAGAAGTTATTAAAAGGAACTTAGTCATCAGAGGATTAAATGAACATTTATTGGAGAAGCAAATATTTTTTTAAAAAAAGGTATTACTTCACAAAAAATCAGCAAGCAGGGAAGGCACTGGAAATGATTCTAGTTAGAGACCTTTACAAATGATGTAGAAGAGGAAATGTACATTATATTCTCCAGCTCTGCAAAAGATGCTAACATTTTCCAGTACATGAAATGCCAAATCAGCAGGAAAACCTATAAGATTTCCAAATCTTTACACTAAGGTGAGGATGCCGAGACTCAAATCAGAATGCTATAGTGTCATTGTAACGCTATTTCCAGGATAATGAGACTTGGTTATCATAAAGGAAAAGCCTAAAAGAAACCTCTGAGATGGTGCGTTACTGTGTTCTCATATCCCCAAAAGCACATGGACATCATTTCAGAACACATTGTTCTCCTCTTATTTAAAGCCAAAGTTCAAGCCCAAGTCACAGCAAGATGGTAGAATACTTGCCTAGAGTGCAGAAGGCTGTGGGTTTCCTCTCCAGCACTGCCAAGCAAAACCAAGCAATCAGCAAGATGGATATTTTTCTCTGCTTACAATGCTAAAGGCAGCTCTATTCTAGCACAGTCTTCTACTTCAAACTTAGCTGAATTTAAAAAAAATGCAATCGGAAACATAAAGACCCAAATAAGTGAATGAAATGATGCCAGTGGACCACAAGAGAGCCATCAGAAGTAAAAACAAGAAAGAGCTTTACATGCAAAAAGGTAGAAGCTACAAGGAAACAAACAGATACAAAGACAACACACTGTAAGATGATCACAGTCAGGGCAATGCACCGTCAGAGCTAAAAAGCCATTGTCCCGTTCAATAAATTTATTATTAGAGTATCTACTTTGTTTGAAGACTAAAATGCAAGTCTACAAAAGGAGAAATGACAAATAGTACTAACCAGTTCCATGACCACACACATGATTTCATTATCATTAGACCATGGTCTTTTAGAAGGAGGGAAACAAAGCCATTCACAGACTATTAACTTTTAAAAGTGAAACCATGGAGGGCAGGCATATTAGCTCACAGTTGTAACTATGGAACAAGGAAGTGGACACAAGAGGATCAGGAGTTCAAGCCCCCCTTGGTTACAGATTCAACCATAAAGGTGTCAGAGGCACATGACACAAGAGGCTCTGAGTTTGGATGTCCAGAGACCACATACGCTGATGTAGTAGTGCAAATGTATAATCTCAGAACTCCTACAGTGAGATGGGAGAATCCATCAAATCTCAAGGGACAGCTAAGCTTGGCATAGGCAGCTGAAAACAAGAGACCCTGTTTCAAACAAGGTGAGCACAAACACTCAAGCTTGTCTGACTTGCATATGTACATCACAGTACACAGAGATATCCAGACACACACCTATACTTGTACACAAAAGCACACAAAGATTACTAGCCTAACCCTAGCCTTCCCTAACATCTCCCTGATGGAGTAATGAACTACATCAATTTCAAACTTCATCAGTATTCTCAACAATGGCTGATTTTCCTTCCATATACAGTCTATTAATGTTCTGCCTTATTTTTTGGTAGTCTATAATCTAAAATTTCAAACATATCTTCTCTTCATAGTAAGATTGAATTACCTCTTTCACACTCTTGATTTATAATATGACATCAAATTCATTCATATTGCATAAATATTTAGTTCCATTTGTGATGAAGGCATTATTCACAAGCTACAAATATAAAATATTATGGTTAAACTGTATTATACCTTGCAGGGCTTGAAGAAGTGAGCCAAAAAAGGAATTTATAGACTTATGCTAAGCCAGAGTATATGTTAGTAAGTTTGAAGAAAAACATGTAAGAATGCACAATCATAACTTTCAAATCATAAGCCTAAGTGCTTGAAATTTCAAATAAAATGGGAGTTTGAAAAGTTCTGATGAAACTTGTATGACATAATTTATGGCATTTTTTTTATATACTGACAAGACTGTGCAAGAGAATGAAAGGAATATTTTTAGGTATTTACAAAATACACAGTGAATGCATTTGTTCTTGTTGGCCTCTTTGATCTGAGAACAAGTTTCTGTGAATGTTTAAAATATAGATATTTCACCAAAAAATTCCAGGTGAAATTACATAATCAAGTGATTTTATACAAAAAAAAAAAAGTGTATCTGTAGTCATAAATTTTAGCAGCCTATTTTAATAAAGGTTCAGCCTCTCCTCTTGCCCTCCATCCCACAGAGGTAGGAGAAGTGAAGAGTTATTAAGATGTGGGGGAAATGGACTTGTTCAGCAATAGCTTTTTGGGGGTGAGCTCAGTCTTCTTTGTCAGCAATTCAGTCCCATAGCAAATACCAAATATGAATCTGCAGCTTCAGTCCTCTCGTCAGGCAGAGATCAGGCATGAACCAGCAGCTGTAGTTCAATCCCGAAGAAACCATGAGGTTCACCAACTGGCCCGAGGCAAGACCACAGAAGCAGCAAGCCACTGCAGGAACCTCACGAGAAGTTCTTGGGTGAGTTTCACTATGACGTCACCACATTGCATCAACAATGCAATGTAAGAAGAACCAATACATGTGTGCCTTTAGTAAGAATAGTGAGGCGGAGCAAACCAAAACAGTGCTCCGTTCCCACTGTCTGTGGGTCATATTTATATTCCTTCTTCCCTCATCCTTTCATGTGTCTGCTATAACAAAACATCCTGTCACCTGTGTCTGCTTCAGGAAAGGATTCTTGCCTGTGTCTGCTTTAGCAAGACACCCTTTTACCTGTGTGCCCTAGCAAACACCATTTGACATAAGTGGTTTTCCAAAGAAACTAGAAGTTTCCACTTCATGTATTCTTCGTTATTAGCTCATATCATTAAGGTATTAAGATAATGCCTACTAAATATCAAACCACCAATCAGTTAAAAAGTGGTATAGCAAGGTGAGGGACTGAGTATTCAGGGTAAAAGTTAGTGTTTTGATTTTCTTTGACTTCGAGAAAGGTATTGCTGAAAAGAAAAGCTGTGCTCTCAAGGAAACAGGAAAGCAAGACAGAGACAAAGAGCAGGGAAAGAAACAGAAAGAGTTAGAGTGAGGTGTACACAGAAAAAAACAACACTGCTCAGATATTCTAGGACTTAGGGGAAACATGCTATTTCAAGAAATCTGATTATGACACACACAAAAAAACCAATACTTTGCTTTTCATCCTTAAACTGCTAATTCAGAAGTAGTCACAAGAGGAAGGTATTGTTAGAATGCTTACACCAAGCATACAAAATGTATCCTGCATGCATCACTGAGAAGAAACTCTATAAGAAATCTGGGCTTGTAAAGCAATTTTGAAATTTCTTTTCATGTTTTCATAAAATAGTAATTAACCACAAAAGGAGACTATCCTGGAGATGGAAAACCTAGGAAAGATATCAGGAGACACAAATGCAAGCATCACCAACAGAATACAAGAGATAGAAGAATCCATAGAAGATATCATACAAGACATTGACACAACAGTCAAAGAAATTACGAACAACCAAAAAAGCTCCTAACTCAAAACATTCATGAAATCCAGGACAAATGAAAAGACCTAACCTAAGAATAATGGCAATATAAGAGAGTGAAGATTCCCAACTCAAAGGGCCAACAAACATCTTCAAACAAAATTATAGAAAATTTTTCTAACCTAAAGAAAGAGATGTTCATAAACATTCAAGAAGCCTATAGAACACCAAACAGATGGGACCAGAAAAGAAATTCCTCCCATCACATAGTAATCTAAACACCAAATGCACAGAACAAAGAAAGAATATTGAAAGTAGTAAGAGAAAAAGATCAAGTAACATATAAATGGAGACCCATCAGAATTACACCAGACTTCTCAACAGAGACTCTAAAACCCAGAAGATCCTGGAAAGATGTCATACAGTCCCTAAGAGAACACAAAGGCCAGCCTAGGCTACTATACCCAGCAAAACTCTCAGGAAAATAGTAATTAAAAGAGAATGAAAAAAAAAAAAAAAAAAAAAAAACCTGTAACACACACTGTTTGATGAACATGAAATACACATTGTATCAAGACAATGTATCTAGAGGGGGCTTTGGATTAACTGTCATTTTGTGTTTTTACAAACAAAATACCTTGCTTTTCCCCCAAAATTTCCATGTGTAAAGCAGGTTTGGGAGAAGTGAAGTTGTATATATGGTCCTCTCAGCTATAGCATCCTCCACAGGAAGCTAAAATGATAACATTCAGTCTAGGTTTTAGAATTAAGAATGCCTTAAACCTCTACATTTAAGGAGGAAGTGCATAGTGTTTCATAAATATGCATAATCATGGTGTAGGAAATGCCTAATTTACCTACAAAAAGTCTCTAGGGTTTGATGACTGAGGCAAAGAGTAAATCAGGTCCACGGAGAATCACTAAGAAAAACATAATCAAGCTTAAATGCTACAGAATAAAGATCATTTTCCAAATTGATTCCAGAAACAGCTCCTAGGTAAATGTCTCTGAAAAGCTAATTTAATTCAAT